>NC_142710.1:25048877-25348877 GCF_055471065.1 Atractosteus spatula | reverse complement strand
GAATTATTTTTTCTAATAGATCAACACAAGTTGTTGGAGTATATCATAAAGAGAGAGGAACAGAGAGAGAGGTGCCGATTATTATTTGTTTAAAATAATAGAATTTATATGCAAGTGTTAAATGTAAAGAACAAATCCACAGGAAGTGAGTAACTGTCCCACGAAGTCTATGCTACACTGCATTATTTACATCTTTTTTTCTCTGCTTATGAAAATGATTTGGTGAAGCTCAGAGTACAGGTTGCCAGAGAAAAGATCAGGAATGCCCTTGTATCCAAGTCTCCACTCAGAAATGCTGCTTTTCTTTAATTAAGAGAGTTCAGCAACTGACTTTGTGATGCTTTCTGGAAAACCTGTCTTGTTTGTGAACGACACCGATCTCTCTTAGAAATAAAAAGCTGTGCATTCCACACCCAGCACAGCATCTGGTAATCAGTGGCGCTATCACTATCATGATTCCACCAACAGAGTAGCTGGACTGCCTGTTCATTACACTATGAAAAGGCTGCTACAAAAAGAGCCCAGGGTTCATATAGACTGTAGGGACTCATTAATTCCTTAAATATCCGCATCAATTAAGGAATTCCTACCATTTTGAAAAATAATTCTATGGGTGACTTTTTAAAAGGTCTTTTTTTCTTATTTTGGTCTACTTTTAGCTTGAATTGCAGCCACATTTGTGTGGCACTAGGGATGTTTAATATGCCCAATTATTTTTTTATTGCTTGTTTTTATTCTACTTTTATGATTTGAATTGAGATTCACTCTTTTGCATAGCACATAGGACAGATGGTGTTTACCACATACAGTATAGGTCCTGTGTTTCCACTGATAAAGACATTAATAAATATTATAATCTCAAGATGATTCAAGTGCAGGTGTAGGTTGCATTTTAAAGAGATGTTTTGAATTATTAAATTGTTCTGCATTTTTTGGGGTTTTTTCTTTTCTAATTGTTCATTTTTAAAACAATTTCAGGTATACTGTATGGATAAAAAAAACTGGTTAATAATCATTTCAAATGAAAATGTGCATTGGGGTATGATTTTGCACATTGTTATTTTTCTGAATACAAACTGTTAAGGTAGATGATTGAGGATACAGAATCTGTAATTTTTTTGATTGCTTATGTTTTTGTGTGTACAGAGAGTGGCAGATATTACAAAAGGGGTGTGTAACTAGTGTCAATAATCACATGCAAATACCCCCATTGCAGAGGGGAGCAGGGATGATCAACACTCTAGACTCAGCAGGAGAACTACATAGGGGAATGCTGTGCAGAAGGAGGCGAGCCATGCTTTTCGATATGGCTATTGAGAGGATACAGGTATTGGTTAATCCACCACTGCTCAAAGTTTTTTTTGTCTTATGAATGGAAGGTTAGATTCTGTTGAATTAGGCTCTAAGAAGTCTGGCCTGTTCTGGACAGTGTAGGGAAAGCAGTGTTAGTATGGATACCACAAGCATAACACCCTTCTTGATATCAGGTCAACCACTACTTGCGGAAAAAAAGAGTAGTGAAGTACAAGATTTCTTAAAGCTCTAGATGTGTGTAATCATTGACATCAGAAACAATGCCTGAATCATAGGTACAGTGCTCTGGTTCATTCTGGACACTCAGCAAGAAAGACAGTACTGTATTTCAAATTAGGGATTTGTTCTTGCTGAAGTGGAACTTGACCACCCTGCCTTTTATTTAATCAGCCATTGTTGCCATCTAGAGGAAGCTCACTGTATAGCATCATAGCACCACCCTTTAGGAATGGTGGGACTTTTCAAGTGCCTGTACCCTCCCCGAGGGAGTGAGAAAGAATATTTTATTCATCTTCATGCACCCATCATTTCATCCTCTTTAAACACTGAATGCCTTACTTTCCAAAACTGCTAAATATCTGTGAACACAGTTCTGAAATATTACAGAGGCCTATTGTGTGCATATTTAGTAGGCCAAACTGCAAGTACCATAGACTATGAACTACAGTGTGTATAAGCTTATAAGTTGTAAAGGAATATGTGTTTCCATGCTACCAATGGTTTATGGTCAAAAAGTGATCTTTTTGTGACTTCCAAAATTTCTTTTTACTACACTTTGTCATTTGCAATGAGTTACACTCGTTTTGTAAGAGTTTATTCTTGGTGAATCTGTTCATTCACAGATTAGTTTTACAATACAGTATGTCCATTTACAATATATAAACTATATCAATTTTGGGCACAATTTAATGATATTCAATGTCTTACTCTTACAAAGAAAACAATTCTAAGATGACCAGCTAAATATAATTATTTAGCAGGTATAATTTGAAGAAAAAATGTTTTTGATAATATGTTGTCATTGTGACAATGACTACAGCATTTTACTATTGTTATGGATATCTTACATTTTTCAGAATTATTCAAGTGGGTTATGTATCATAAATTAGAAAATTTAAGACTGAGTATGCAGACTTAAAATAAATGTATAGAATATCTATATTGAGAACTAAAGCAAATTCTGACTGCTTAGAGAATGACAACAGATAATTTTACAGAAGTCCATATGCCATGGCAGCCAAAATAATACAATGGTCTAAAATATCCTTCATGTTTAATTAACAGGTATCTTTCAAAAACATGAATAAAAATAATTTCTTCTTATTCCTAAAAATCTTATTTTATTCTGTTAATATTATTTGAGATGGGTGTGTAAAGAGAAATTATTCGGTAGAAATAAACGTCAGGTCCAGTACAACAGCTTTTAAAAATGGTTAATTTATGAGCACCTGAAATTCAGAACAGTTGAAACTCTCAATATTGTTATTGTTTTTTTAAGGATAAATACTCTAGCCTTGTCATTTGTTTAACGGCATTAGGTATTGTGGCTTCCAAGTGGCACAGCTAAATTGTGTCATAGTCCCAACGACTGCTTAGAGCATAGACACAGTTATTGTTTAATGGAGAGTAGGCAAATCTCAGGCAAATGCATGGATATTTTTTCTTCATTTTCACATTCATCAGAGAGTAAAAAAAAAGGTTTGCATGCGTATCTGATCATATGTTGTATATTACAATTAAATTTGCTCTTCAACCAAACAGTTCAATGGAAAAGCAAAAAACAAACATTTTATTCACTGTTCGCCTTCTTCTGCCTTATTTGCATTAAAACTGCAGCATATTAGAGAATCAGTTATCACAATCTCCTATTGTAGTGTATTTTCAAAGTCTGTTAACTGGTTTCGAGCAAATTTAATCAATCTGTTTCTGAAAGGTGTCTCGTATTAACATAAATCAGCAGCTTTATCATAGAGATGTACAATAACAATAGAAAATCTTGAGTTCTTTTAAAAAAATCTTTAAAAAGATTTACTCCAAATCTCCAAATACTTAATGTAGACACTGTAGACATACAGTACAGTCTACAATAAATTCTAAAGAAAAAATTTACACGACAAGTGCTAAAGGCCTACAATTATACAATAAAAATATAATGTCTGTATAAATGTTTATGTACAGTATGTTGACATTAGAAATTATGCACTTTTTCACCGTGACTCCTGTTTTGGTGAAAATCTCATTAATGGCATTGCAGTGCCACAGACACCTGTAATTAAAGTGGGTGGATGGGCTCACTTTGTGGGGCGTAAAGAAAAATGTTGAAGAAATGAATTAGTAGATTGTTGGTTCTCTTATTCCAATCCCTGGAAATGCACAGTTACATTGGAGAAGACTGAGCTTGTCTGTCCTGAAACTGCTTAATACTTCCCCAAGAAATATGTCTGAGAAGGATGAGTGCTAGCCAGTCTGTGGAGCTTTAAACTTAAACGACTGTGCAAAGTTCCAAGTGTTTTGCAGGGGAACGGCAGCTCAGCCTGCACTGTACTGCATATTGTAATAAACTGTAATTACCTACAACACCAGGATCCAGTTAGTATTATGTTTGTGCTGAAGCTAACAAGGCCTGAAAGGCTGGCAGTTTAAGGTGGAATAACTGATGCCTGTTGTCCTGCTCCATTAAAAAAAATAAACATGGTTCCTGATAACAGACAGTATTTCATTTATTTTTATGATAATGTTTAGAAAAATGTTATTTTCTAAAGCTTGAAAGTGTATATTTTTATTGCTATTAAATAGTTATGGTTCCTTGGTTCTTTAGTAGCAGTGAAAGGAGAGGCTATGCTGATAACATTCAATCAAACATATGTTGCAGACATATTGTTAGCAGACATGCCTATTCCAGTAAAAATACAGGAGTCCTAGAAATTCTACATTTTTAACATTTTCAATGATGTGAGAGATTTCTTATTTTCCCAGGTTTTGGAACATACCTGGATGTTTATTTCTTGCTGTACACAGACATATTGGTAACAGGAACTAAAGAAGGTTAGGGATGATAACCAAATCAAGAGAAAATAACAAAATGTATGATTTTCAAGGTAATCAACAGGGCAATTTTGTAATAATTTTAGTATCCCACTTTTCTATCTCACCACATAATATCCATCTAAAAAGGGTGTTCCCCTAAGTGAAAAAAAAATGCTTATTTCCATTTTACATATGTATTTTGCATTTTTCTGTATTTTTTACTTTCACCTGTTAAAACGTGTTCCAAATACTCAGGATAAGATTGTGCTGTGAACCATAAAAACACTGAAAATCTAGTTTCTAGTTTTTGACTGTGACTGATACAAATCACTGCTTTGTACTGTAGGTGTGCGCTTAAATAGATTCGGTGTGCCTGAAACAGGCACGGACACAGGGAGGCGAGGAATAAAATTATCTTCTCAACAGCGGGCAGCATTGTGACATGCAGAAAACAAGGCTTCATTCTAAGAAGGAGCCCAGAGTAAGGAAAAAAAGTACTCAACAGAAAAGGCAATCAGCTTTCCCTACAGCAGACAGAGTGACTGCAAGGAGACCTTAAATGAACAAATTTGTCTCATTTTAGAAAAGCCAAAGCTCCCATGCTTTTAGCAATGTAACCTGGTGATAAACATTGCTTTCAACAAGGCCATGCAGCCCTTTGATTGTGGTTTGTGTATTGCTAAACGGCAGCAGAATGTATTGGTGCAGAAACAATAGACTCTGCTGGAATAAAAGGCCTTTGCCGTATCCCTGTTAGTTGTCTATTATCCCCAGTCTCCTGGGTACTGCAAAATAGGGGGCATGTGTTATACAGACATTTATCATGTAATTACAGCTTTAGGATCAGTTTCTGATGGTCTGTGATGATTACTAATAATTACTGTGCATTTCACGCCTCTAAAAGCCCCAGATGGGGTTCCACGAGTGAAACACAAAGGGACATTTTTCCTCAGCCTTTAAAGGTGCTCATTAGCTAAATTAATTGAACCATATGTGTCCAGTGTCTAATTAGCAACTTGCCAAAGGAAAAGAAGTGTGACGTCTCCGAAGCACTATATGCCACTCATGCAACCAAGCATTGTGAGGTTAAACGCTTTGCTGTAAGGATATGTTTTCTCCACAGAAGTGCATTGGCAGTCACAGAGATTGATATGATGGATGCAGGGACAATTGACCCATTGGTAAAGGAGCGGTTGATCTGATATGCCTATATGTATGCCTAATTCCTCTTTGATAAGAAAATGCTCCCTATTTTTTATAAATAAAATTTCTTGGAATGTTGCTTTGCTGTCCAGTCATTCATCTTTATATATAGAAAGATTTCTCCAGCGATGAGAGATAATTTGCTCTTTGTATGAAAGTCAATGAACTGAACAAGATATTTGAATATATAGAGACCTCACCTGGAATGCAGTAAACCCTATTGTTGCTGGATCACCTAAAACAACAGTAGTGTATAACAACATAACATGTAGGACCTTCACTTCCCCTCAGGCCCCGTGGCCTACCCATGAGCAAAATGCCTTGCCTGAGCTGTGAGAGACATGACTGATGCTTTACAGCAGAGGTGGAGTGACCAGTACCAGTCTTGGAGAGCTAATTTTCTGCAGGTTTCCTATGTCTTTTTACAACAGCAGTGTCTGAAGACCTGAGAAAAGTTGTTAAACTGGTCCAATTAATCCCGCAGTTCAGTGATTTATGTCTTAAAGAGATTAAATAGAATGAAAACAAACATAGAAGACTGCGTCAAAGTCACAAGAAGAAGAATAAACACATACTGTAGGAGTAATGTTATTTAAGTAGAACATGATTTTCACTTTGGTTTAAGGTAACTGCAACAAGACAAACTTAATGAAAGAGCAACTGAGTTCTCCATGCCTAATCTGTGTTCTCTTTTAGGAAGCCATTACGACACTTGATAGAGCTCTGTACTGGAAAGTGTAATAAAGAACAGAGAAGCTTTGAAAGCCACTGGATAAATACCTATTATCTAATTTTATTCTACATGTTCCCATTCTTACCGCCAGGACAGCATTAGCGAAAGAATAAAGTAAATGATTATTGATTAATATAGACAAATGATGTGATGTTGAAACACAAATTCTTTATTTCAAGTGGTATTTTCACAGTACAAGATACAGTCAAGGTACCTGAAACAGCACTCATACTGATTAGAAAGAATATTGCTTATTTGTTTTGCAAAATTAAATATTACAATGTGCTTTTCTAAGGTATACGCAAATCATATTATTTGAATTAGGAAGCATATTTAGCCTGTATGTTTTTGTTTATTCTTCGTAATCATTTATCTTTTAATCTGATCCAATAATTCTCTGTACAGGACACGTTTGCTAGGAAAAAGGAAAGTCTTTTAAGGGAAAACACAGGAAAGCCAAGTAAAATTGTAATCAGTACTATGTACAATTAGCTTTTATTTAATACCATGACATTGGTGTTTTAGGTAAGTGCATTTTTCTTTTTGCATTTTTGTCAGTAACAATATGGACATATAAGCTGTACATAAACATATAGAAAATAATGAGGAATACATCAATCATTCTGTGAATTGTTTCTTCAGGTACACTATTGTGGGAGTCTCTAGCCTTGGTCCTGGAGAGCTCCAATACAAATATTCTTATAGGTCACCATAAATTACCTGTTACTTGTTTAAGTAACTGATCAACTGAGCAAACAATGTTTCAGTGAAAGGAACACTGGTCCTTGAGGGCTGAATGATATTCTAAATTTTGCTTCCAGTATTCTCAGATTTACTTAACTGAACACACCACCTGTTTAACTGATCACAGTTAAATTGTTCCGGGTCTTTAGAAAGGCTACCTACAAAACTTCATGGACTGGGGCTCTCCAGGATCAAAGTCTGAGACCGCTGCACTGTTGCTGGTGAGCTGGACAGATGATAGATGTGTTTTTTTATTTGAATTATTTATTTTGTTCATCATCAGGTTTATTTCAGCTTTGAGTTTAAAGGCCATTGGCAAACATTCAGATCCATTACATTGCAGAACTGTGCTATAGCCATCTCCTCAATTACTTAATTGAGAACTTTCCCTACTTTTTCCCAAAAGCAGGTCCTCCCAGGCATCATTTGGATACTTCCTCAAGTGCAGCTTTCTATCACAGATTCCATCAGTATGCAAATCCGTATAGATGAATATTTCCTATTGTATTTGGAATAATTTGTGTTGAACCTGCTAGTCATAGGGAACAAATATACAACAAGCTGTTTACCTGTCAGTCCACCTTTATCACCAGCTTTACTTTTTTCAAATTGAAAAGAAAACATTGTTTCCATCTTTAGTATAAGTGTTCTATGAAATTTAAAGTCAATCAGAACTTAAAAAATGAAGCAAAGCATACACAAATCACAAATCTTCTAATCTCTCTTGATATATGAAAGGCTTGTTGCTTCTGTACAAAAAAATCAAAGTGATTTCACTGGGTAAAACCAACCAGGATGTTTCCACATCACAGGATCCTGTCAATAACTTTAGAACTTTGTAACTTAACATTTTGAACTTAACTTGTCTGTCTCTTGATAACTGAGCTTGACAACTTCCAGTAGTCTTCTTGTATTAGCTTCAACTTAAACCCTGAACCAGGGCTCTACAGTCTATACTTTCTAAGTCATTATAAAACGTTTCAGGGGACATCACAGACTCTGGAGGTCTGTGAAACATAGGAATCCTAAAAGGTTAAATTGTTGAAAAAAGAGCGGAGATGTTCTTATCATTGCTCCAAAAAACTACAAATGTTTGTCTTAGAATATACTGGGCTCTTGTTAGTAAAGAAGTAGTACTGTATATTTGGCAGAATTGAAATGTAGACAGGCAACAGAAATTAGAAACAGACAAACCTGAACCAGAACCTGTCTATTGATTCTGTTATTTACCTGTACGATGTCTTACTTCTTTTACACTTTTGATCAGGATAATGTGGACCTTTTAAACAGCAGTACAAGGTGCAGGAACATTGAATAGCGTTGCGTTGGAGGGGAGATCACAAATATACAAGAGAGAGGACTTTAAACTTAATGGTTACAGTATGTCTGTTCATGAGTGTCCAGTCTTAGATGTGGTAATGCTTAACTGTATATTTACATCCCTTCATTTTTTTATCTTTAAATCTTTAAAGCTATCATTAAACCACCTAAACTACTTTTCCAAGAGCAAAATAATCAAAAGTATTTTTGTGTTACTACACAGCTCAGACATGATCTGTTTTTCTGTGTGTTGTGTTTGTTTGGTAAAGCATATAACTTGTAGCAGGATACTAGTATGTCTGAAACTTTTAAAGGTTAATAATACTTAACCAACTTGCTGAAATAGTTTCTTAAGACCATGCACATTTATCTTGTGAATATCTGACTTACTGTAAATGCCTTTTCACAATGCCCACTGAATGCCCATCTTTCAAGTTACTGTATGAAGTACAAAAGAGATAGAATGGGAATAACAGTATTCTCTCATATTTCAATTAAGAAACCATGGTAGCTTGAAATCTGATAAAACATTCATAGATAAACAAAAAAAACCCAACAAAAATGACTCACTTTATTTAGATCCAGTAAACCTAAAACTAGAATAGTCACACGTCTGTTGTAGCAAAATGGCCATAAAAATGTTTCAAAGCTCTTTCATTCAATTTTCTTTGCTGTTCTCTGGATTTGATGATACAAGTTGTTGATGTAGAGTTAAAAAGTAAAAAAAAAACAAGAAGGGAAGAGGAAAAATCACCCTGCGAAAATAAAACCTGATTTTTTTTTATCTCCGTGTGCAAGAGTTTGTATATTGGGCTCCAGCTTGAAATATAGTTGCTTGTCATTGTATTTTGTGCTTTATCAGGTCCAGCATAAATCAGAAAGGTCAGGCTGCCAGAGATTTAATCGGGGCCGGTCTGGGAGGGAGCAGTTCGCGGGGCAGAGCTCAGCCGCCCTGACCCCACCGTGAACTGGGGGAGACGAATCACCAGCAGGTGCAGCTTGACAGAACTCAATGTTGCATTCAAGTTTACTCTTTGTGCAATTCTGAGAACGGGAGGATTGTGTGTTTGAATCGAATACCCCAGGGTTTTCCCTCTGCATTCTCACAATTACCTGAGCCAGAAATGGGGAATTCTTCTTTGAGCACGGCAGCCCCCGGTCAAGGGCAGTTCACATTAAAGGCTGTGACTGGCACAGGTTACTACAGGACAAAAGCCAACAAAATCAAAAAAATAGAACCGTCCTGTTTAATAGAAACAAATTGCTCTCCACTTCCCAGTGACACAGATAGCAGACCATTTGTACCTGCTGGCCTTTGTTGGGAACAACAGAAAGGAAATGTACTCATCCTGGGAAAGATAAAGTTCGGGCTTTTTGTTACACTTGGTTATCTTAGCCCCCCGAACAAGCACAGCGGTTAAGTAGTTCAGGTGCCTTGTACATTCTGTTTGATTAAAGGTCTGTAATTCTGGCCCGGGTGGAAACAGCTCAGCTGCAGTGAGCGCTGATGAATGAAGGGCTTGTTGGAGCTCAGTCAGCGAGACTCAGCAGGGCTGCCTGTTTACAATGGGCCTGAATGAGAGCCTGTTGGGTTTGCATGTCCCTCTCTGTTGAAGAAGGACAAGGGCTGTGCATTTTCAGGGGGCTGTGTTTCATAAGGTTGCTCACAAAGGCGTTTTGAACAGAGGAAACACAGCTCCTCTGGAACACATATACAACTGGACACAGTATATAGAATCACAGGCGGTATCAGCTTTACCTCTCAATGTACACCTTTCATCTTGACATGAAAAAGGTCATGGATGAAGGGAGCAGAAGGCTGATGCAATTTGACATCTGACACAGCAAATTCAATAATTTTAATTTGGCTGGTGACTTATTTTATTAGTGAGAAGCTTTCAAGTTCCAATCATGATATTTACTGACCATTTAAACGTGTTTCATACAGTCCTAACTTTTAGTTGTTAACATTTCTTGAAAGTAATTTCATTCACTGGTGAACAAAAGCCTGAAGTTTTCTAAAAGACAGTAAACTGTTGATCACTTTTGTAAAGCCAAAAATCAATGGATGCACGATCGGTGCAATAGCAGGCCAAATGTGACATTACTCTACCACTGCAATTTAGCAGAAAGAGAGTTTGTTTTCTTATTTAAGCACTTGAGAGGGTTTCTTTTAACAGTCAATTTACCCAGTGAATACTTAATAGAACATTTGTCAATTGTTTATGGAACGGTTTGCTGTTAGTATACTTTAAAGCTTGACATAGTTTCACAACAAGTTCCACAGAGCTGTTGAGGAAGACTGTCGGTCCATAATCTGGCTTTTGTATGGTGGGCAAATGCATACAGTTATGCTTGGGAATCTAATTCTAGCCAGGTGCGTTTATTTGGAGGATGAAACTATTAATCTGTCAGTGCTGCTTTAGTCTAATTTCTCTTTCAGGTTTCAGCAACCAGAGGACTCCAGTTTGGACTAAGACCAGAAAAGCTCTTGTCTTCCTCCTCCCAGCTTGTCCTTCTATTCACCTCAAGACTGGTCAAGCAGAAATGTGGGTCACAGTCTAAGCAAGGTTTACTGCCAAGGGTTTGTTCATGAGGTGAGAGGTCAAGTGTAATGTTAAAGGTCAACTCTGAAGCTTGGGGAGATCAGTTTACGGCACCAAGATTATTGTTCTTAGATGGGAAAGGAAAAGAGCAATGGAATGCACCGTCAGGATCTCTTTCCCTCAATAGTATGAGAATATCAGGAACAATGACCATTCAACTATACATTTAATTTAATTCTTTTTTTTTAGTAATACAATAATACCTGTGAATGATACCAGAGACTGCAGGATAATCTGTTTATTAGGAAAAAATATATATGTGTGCATGAATGTGCTGTCAATGGTTTACCTTGTGGAATTGAGGGAATCCACTATTTTACAGATACTGTATATAAATAAGTATAACTACAGATGGTTAAAAACTATACTTATTTTGATATAAGAACCAACAAGCAAAATGATTGAAAAGTTCCCTTTAAATTTTATCTGAATTGTGTAGTTGTGTAAGATCTCATAAAAACGGTTAAACTGTCTGTATTATCCATCAGATTTGTATATTATTTTAGTACTTGGCTCACAAGTGCTGGCCAACAATGCCTAATTTGTCATCGAAGCTGTGTAATAAAAGCTTTTGAAAAATCTGTCACTATATGCTTTGCAATGACCAATCATTATTTTGACAGGCGATTTAAATATGACTGAAAACACTGGCATTGACCTGTAATAGAAATGACCACTTGTCCAGAGTTGAGGGAGCCCTGTAGTGCAGCCTATTCTCCTCTGTATGTAGTAAGTGTTCAGTAATCCACGTCTTAATCTCCCGTCTGCTCAGCACAGCTTATAGTAACTGATACTCCTGTGACTCTCCCAGCCTCCTATTGTGTTACTTCTGCAATCTCTGTCCCCTTCCTGTTTTTGTACTGGGATGTCAGATAAAACCACTCCTTGCATTTTCAGAACTGCTAAACAAAAATGAGTGTGATAAACAAACATTTCTGAAATGTCTTCACTTTTTCTAGGTACGTGGTTTTCTGTTTGACCACAAGTGGACTTTTCACTTCTGTTAAGAGCCAAGAAAAAAGGAAGATCTGGGTTTGGCAAAAGCAGTTCTAATCAAAATCAAATGGACAGAGGTATTTACCACCTGTTTCCAGACAGCTTCTTGAGCCGTGATTACTTTCAGAAAAAGCTACAGATACAATCCCAGTTTATTACTAGCATTAATTTTGATGGGATGATATTTGAAAGTATACCATCTGTCTTGTCTTTTCAAACATTTCTTTATATACGTGTTTCATTCATAATAATAATGAAAATATATGCACCATTACATACAATGCAATTCATTTAATGCAATAGATGTAATTAGTCTGGGTTCAGATGTAACACTTTCCCTTTTTTACTTAGACTACTTATGATAAAGTTATTGATATTAGTGAACCTGTTTTCCCTAAAACATTCACACTATTCTTATCTATAGTATGTTTATAAAATTAAATAAAAACTTGATTGTAAAAAATAATATAAAGACATCACAGTGCTGGCGTTAAAATGAAAATGATGACAGACACTTTAATTAGTCTATCCAAAGCTATTAACTGTATGTCAGATGTAAACTGCATCACTTGACTTTAGCACTATTAGCAATGGATGTACATAATTACATGCCCTGCATGGCACTGAGAGTTACAAAAAAGGAATTGATCTGTGTTTGAATAAAGTAGTTTTGAACATCATTTTGCATATTTATATACTGTATATGGCATCAAAGAAATTTACAGGGATAAATAACCTGACAATACTTGTCCATATTTTTGCTTAATATAAGTAGCTTCAGGGGCAGAGACCATAATGTAATGGCTTATTAAGGGGATTGCCATTATTCTTCAATGTGTAGAATACATACTGTAGATCCAAAAACCAATCAGAAATGATACATTTTCACAGGTCAATATTACAATTAGCAATCAAGAGACCCACACCCCCACATCTGCTCTATATCAGCACACTATGGTAAGTATAGTCACAAGTTACCATCACAAGAAGTGGTACTGGGTTTCATTATTCCCTGAGAATCACTGATAGGCTCGCTGATGTTAGCCAGGTGTACAAGAAAGAAGAAAGCAGACCTAGTGACCTCCAACAGTAGCCCAGTGTTAACTAGTTACAGTATATGGAGAACAGGTGAAAGGTACAGTACCAGATAAAATCTGCCTATTTATGAACAATTTTCAGGGCCAAAGGTCTCCTTGACTTTTTTAACATTAAAAGTTCTACTGTGGTTGTAGTGTGGTTGATCCTATTACCTTTTTATCCAACTTATGGATATTGGCCACAAAAAAAAAATGTTGTGTATGCAGTTTACGGCACACTATTTGGTATACTCCCTATTTACATGGTATACCTTGGAGGCCTCCATTGCTTTGGTAAGATCATACAGTTTCCACCATGCTTCAACCCAGAATTCAACAGAAGAATTAGACGACAAATTACTTCTCTAATGGTGACCTTGAGATATGAGTATCTTCTCTAATTTACACATCCAGTAACAACATATATTTCTTGATGTTTAGAAACTGAAAAGATTTTTAAAATGTTAAAGCATATAACATTTAGTTAGAATTCTAAAATAAAATAAATAAATGTACTAAACAAATTGTCCATTAGTCAACTTTTTACTTTTTAAGGTACTGGTTACAGCTAACTTGCATATTATAATGTAGTGCATTAGTGTAGTACTGTATGTAATGAATCTGAGTCCACTGCTATTGTAGTGCAAGTACTGTAGCTTCCCTGTGTCAGCATGACCAAGGGAATTTCCAAATAATCAGTTCCTAACTAAGAATCTGGGCCAACAATAATGCAATTTAAACAAATAAAAATAGGTTATTTTCCCATTTGTCAGGTCTGTGGTGTGTAATTGTCCTCACTTCATCTGGAAAATTACCTTAAGCTGTTTGAATACTGTTCAAGAAGCCTTCCTTCTGCAAGAAAATAGTATATTATGGATCCTCCAAATTAAATGGTCAGGCTTACCTCCATAGTAGAAAAATGAACATTTTCAACAACAGACTACTTTATTTGTTCTTCAGCTTGTTACCTCACTATTTTATTGAAAGTACTAGAAGCCAACGGCAAAGAAACCACTGTAGAATCTGTATAAAAAAAAAGAGATATGTTATTCTCACAAAGCAGCTCTCAATTTTGTAACCTTGCAGAGCTGAAGGTTACTTTGTTTCTTAATCAGCAAGAATACACCTGCCGTGGGCAGCGAAGTGTAGCAAAACACTGCCATCTAAAGGCCACAATTTAACATACAGTACCAGCAATGATGATTTTATACAGTACATTAAACATTGAAGATAACATTAAAAATAAATAATAAACCTTTATTTTATCATTCAGGAGGTACTGCTTTGCATCCTATAATAAAGTAGAATGAAATGAGCTAACAGAAGTTATAATTCTGGAATGTTCAAAAGCGTTACTTTTTTCTAAGGATTTATCATCCTCCTGGTTGGTGCTTTCATGTTCTGTGAAAATATCACATTTTCCAAGATAGTACCAAACCTGACTTTTTATGAGGTCTACAGCAGAATGGAAATCTGCCTGTTCCACTGTATGAATAATTAATTTAGAATTCAACAATGATTTCACAAGTTAATTGGAACAAGGTATGTCTCTTTATTTGAAGAGAAGTGTCAATCTGTGGGGAGCTTCTCCATGCTGTGCCTCTAAAAAAGATGATACCAGATTGCAATATACAGGTTTCTAGGTAACTGCATAAACGCTTCTTTTGACAGAATGCGTGTAGCTAACGAACGAAAGACGCCCATCATTTTCCTGTGCCTGTAAGAAAAGGTGAAGGAGACCCTCAGCACATCAGACACATTTCAAATAGGCCAGTGCATTGTTCCTCTATTGTCTCTCTGCTGAAACACTCCAGCTGGGCAATGGTGTTATGAAGGCAATTAAATTAGATGCCTGTCTGTAAAGCAACAAATAGACATATCCCTAACAAAGGATCTTTTTACCTATACTGTGTAGCTCAGCTTTGCCTTCATTTCGTTTTAAGTTGCACTGCATGTGCTTTGCATGTGGACTGCAGCACAGCACACTCAAGAGTCCTGTAGAAGCACTTGGACTATAAAATCATGACAGCTGTTGAAAAAGGAAAATAAATGAATGCACGTCTTTGCATAATATTGCTTGAAAAATATTAGATGTGACAGTGTATTTTAATCTTTTAATACAGAGCAATCTATTAGAGTTATCTGATCAGACTAATCTGATGTTTCCAGATTTTGAGCTCTAAGCATAAGAAGCAGGTTTGAAGAATGTGGAACAGCACAGTCAAGATAGAAAAGGTATATTTCTGAAAGAATAAATGTCAAGTGACAGAAAATCCACAAAAGGCCTTCTGCAGTATTCTATGAAAGTCTGAATGCTATTGCTGAAATTTCATTGGCTGATGCTGCAGTAAAATATAAGAAGGTTGTTATGGAATCTGCTAAGACAAACCTCTCAATCACAACCATAATGTTTATGACAAAAACACATAAAATGACAACTAATTAATTTACCAATCACTGGAATAGATAATGTTATGTACTGTCCCCAAGATCCATAATTCTGCATGTTTTCTACAAAATATTGAACTATCATAAATTAGAAAGCACAAAGTTAATTTTTATGAAAATCAATCAAGCTATCAGGTTAGATCAGCTCAGTAAATGAAAGTTGATGTAAAACAGGACTAGACAGGAGCTGGCCAACACTGAAGGAGTATAAGTAAAAAAATACATTAATGCTGAGATTAAAGACTCATGAAGATGCTATAACAGTAATCTCTTTATCCATTTTCGTTATTGGTGTTGCTTGGAACAAATTTCTTCTCTTTATGACAGTCTGACTGACAGTGTATTGTAGCCATCATAATGATTGTATATGTGTAAATGTCCAATATAGAAGTGTATAATACTACTTTTTAGGAAAATATTCATTTTATTGAACCAAAGTTTTGTATATTTAATATTGTATTTCATTTAATGATTTGTGGTTACATTTTTATTTAAAGCTAAAAAAAGAAAGAAAGATTTTCTCCCAAAAGTCACCAGATAATTCTGGTGAGGATTTGGAGGACAGCTTCTTGTTAGTCATTGGAGTCACAGATTCCAAGCCCCTAAAATAATTGAATGGGGCTTCTTCCTCTGGATTTCCAGAAAGCTATTTCGGGAATACCTAAGGACAGTCACTTTAGGAGGAATTCTACAAAACCTCATTTATACCTTATTTTTAATTATTTTTTTTCTTTCTGAAAATTTAACAATTTTGGTACTGTACTGTATATGGCTGTTATGGACTTGCAAAGAATTTTAATTAATTCAATGATTTAAGGAATGAATGCAAAGCAAAAGTGTTAAGCATTTAATCTAGCAGTTACTAGCAGACTGCTCTTGAGTGTAACAAAGTCCTTTTAAATTAAAATGAAAGTTTAGAATAAAAGTGAAATGATTTTCTTTTCAAAGTAAGTATCGGTATGTTCAACGGAGCCCATATTAAATGGTTTAGAACAATCTCTTTTCCCTGCCCTCTGCTTTGTACTACATGGTACGGTGGTACCATCTGACACTGGCCTTGAACATAAATTAGTACTGAAAAGATTCCACCAGTTTTCAATCAAAGAAAAATTAAAATTGAAATAGTGTTATAAGCATTTTTTTTGGTAGGTCAGGTAGAAAGGCCAAACTTGTCTTATAATACAGTACATTGTAAAAAACATTATTATCGCTTCAGCAGATTACTATTACATGTGGAAATCCATAGGTTTTAAAACTTTTGATGGTGTGATATATTTAACATTATTATTCCAGAAAGGGAACAAGCCATGCTATATACATCAAGCATAACATTACGATCAAGGAACATGACCTGACAAGCCCTAAGTTCCTTAATAACATCCTTAATAACATTTTATATCCTGCTATCAGCATTGTGAGAAGCCAACATATCCATCAAAGAAATGAAGGTGGATATTGAAAACATATCCTATTCAGAATGTACTGACGAAGGGCTTAAGATAGAACTTCATAAAGTATTTTGAACAAGTGCCACCACAAAGCCCCTCAGAGCCTCTCTCTTTCATGTCTGTCCGAATTGATGCTAAGTTTCCAAGACAAGGCTGCGATTGTGGTTGTCACCAAACAATGACATATTTCTTTTCTTCCTTTAAATTCTCTGTATCATTCTGCATAGGGGAGCAATTTGTCTGTCATGGGCCGAAAGCACAAGCCCACTCATGGTCTCATTAAACTGACAGCGCAGTTATTAGCAGTAAGCGGAGCCAGCGGCCGATGAATTTAGCCACTGTTCGATGACGAGCGGCGACGGCGAGATTTTTTCAGTAATTAATTTGATAAATATATTAATTATGAATTGAGTTGACAGTACAATCAGATTGTCAGCCTTCCAGACAGCCTTTTGTGATAAGTAGCTTTGTGATGAAGTGCTCAGGTTTCGGGAGCTGTCATCCCCTGGTCTCAGCCCCTTATCACCGCCTCAGCCATTCACTGTGTAATTTCCTGTGTGTTGTAATTAAATGGTGGCTTTCTGATTGCAAGTGACTCCCTTTAACAGGACCCTCTCAGGTTTCAGCCTGTGGACAGGTCTAACCGTGCACAGACTCCAGCTCCCTCTCACCCCCTATAGGATGGAATGGAAAACGCCTCAGTGATCGGTGATCAGTTGTAAAAGAGCGAAACTTGAAAAAGCTGACACTGCCTTGGATAATACTTTTTTAAACCATATGTGCTTAAGTCCTGTTGCTATTTGCATAACATAAAGGATTTATCTTCAAGAAAGCTCTTTCAAGGAACAGAAGCTGAATGAAGGTGCACCATATCTGAGGAATTTAAATCTCAAATGTATTAAACTAAGTTCATCTACAACGTTAGTTGTAATTTTGCAGCTTAAAAAAATGTACATAAGGGTTAGGTTTTAGTCAGAAGGAGTTCTTCAACAGTCTTCAAGTCTTCTACAGTGCAAGACTGAAGAAGTGAACTTAATTCAACTTACATCTGTAAATACCTGGAACATAGCTGAACTTTTATGGTTAAGTAGTGAAGTGACTGAGGAATCAAGGTACAAAACTACTGGACTCTGTTATCCAAGAATAATGTTTGTTATTCACCTGCAGAGGGGTGACATGATGGCACAGTGGCTAGTATTGCTGCCTCATAGCAGTGAGGCCCTGGGTCTGGGTCAGTTCCTGGGATCTATCTACATGGAGCTTGAATGTTGTCCCTGTGTTTTTGTGGGTTTCCTCCAGGTGCTATGGTTTCCTTCCACCGGTATAGCATACCGGTACAGTAGATTAATTGGTTTCTAGCAAAAACTGGCACTGGTGTGAGTGTTTGAATCTGTGTGTGCCCTGCCCTGGGCTGGCGTGCTGTTCAGGGTGTATCCTGTCTTGCTGCTGTATTGAGATGGATAGAATATGGATGGATGGCAGGTTCTGTTGCCAGATGTGCATTTCTTTTGCTTGTTTTTTCAATATTAAAAAAGCATTAAAAAATATCATCTTGTTTTCTTTTAAGCGATGTATCCCAGCAGTGTATCCCTGCTAAGTGAATGTTAGACACTACTTCACTGAGATTTAGATTTTACATCTTACATTCGCTACTGTACATTCATATAAAACAGAAAATCTGGCCATTACAAGCAATTTTAATCTGGAGATTTACTGTACCCAATTAAAGTTAATTGCCAAGAGAAGTATTCACATTGTATCCCCTCAGTAATTTGGAGCCTATCCCTTCATGGGCACCTGTCCACCCGCTGTCCGAGCACGGAGGGGATGGGTGCTCACCTAATTTCTGTTCACGTCGACGCCCATGCAGGTTCCAAGAGGAAACTGTGGAGCTTTTGTGCATATGTCAGATCACCTTGTGTATTGCAGAGGGAGGAATGAAAAATATTTAGGAGTCTTTGATGTTCATATCACACTTGACTCCTCTGAAGACCGGAATACATTTGACATTAAACCCCTTTTATTTTCCTGTTTATTACAATATGGACCTTATGTTGCCATACACAGTATATATAAATAATAATAATAATAATACCGGAAGCAGCAAATTTATATTACCTTTAAGGATAATTAATGGAAGTTGAAAAAAAAATAGTTTTTGTTAAATCTATACTTAAATTAGTTTTTTGAGTTTGTAGGTGATTACCAAAAGGATATTGAGTATGACTTCAGTTTTAAGTATAATGTTGATGAAGAATGAAGAAGTTGTAAGATGAAGGATGCTTCATTCTGAAGGGTATTCCACAATGTGATCAGTTTACCATTTCTAGACATTAGAAATGAGCAACAAGGCAATAGAAAATATTCAATTTTTAGGTGTAACCCTGTCCGGACCAAGAGTTTTTGAAAACTCTTTATTTTTCCAGTTTGAAACTGGCACACAGCCAGCATAGTATTTTCACCTGTTATTTAAAAACTGTCAAAACCTGAGGGAAAGGATTAAACTGTAACATTGTTTGAGAAATATGTGTTTAATATGTCAAATATGTCATTGACTTAACATTTGATAGATATCATGACTCTCTCCATGCATAAATACTCTTCCAAGACAGAATTGTAACTATAATCAAAACCAAAAAGTTCAGAATAACACCTTTGATTGAAAAACTTGCTTTTAAATGTCAGAGCCATGTGAGTAATAAATCCCCATGAGAATAGAAGACTCATAGAATAAAAGAACAACAATGGCATTATGTGTCCTGAGAGTAAGTGGGAAAAGAGGCACATCAGTTTCTATATATTACGTGAAAAATAGGATGTGCTACCAAATCACATTTTAAAGAACAGCAACAAAAATAACAATGTCTACATACTCCCACACAGACTGTAGTGCATTCAGTCTATTGAATTAATTTCACCTGGAGCTAAAGTGGTATTTTATTCTTAGCGGTGACCTTTAAAAAGTAATCTCCTAAAGCAGCTTAAAATATTTTTGTAATTTAAGGCAAAGATATCGGGAAGGAGGTTCTTTTCTTGCAGCTGTGTTTGACAGTGATGGCGTAAGCCCCAGACGTGCAGTGTGTTCCACCAGCTTGTCCTGGGAGTGTAACCTGCCACTGGTACAATGCTCAGACACGTTTAAGAACGAGTCTGCCTGAAAGTGTTTCATGTTCCACTCCTGCAGTCTCTGACATGGAGAAAAAAGGGAGCCGGGTTCTGTGGAACCAACAAGGGCAGGAGGCGATGACAGCCGCTTCTATCTGCCAATCTCCCCGTGGATATAGTTGCAGAACTGGCAGACAGACAGCCAGCTTCTATGAAACGATAGATCTTTTCTATCAGCAAGTTATCATTTTGAATTGAATCAGGGGCCTTTCATGTAAATGTACAGTCAGTGCTACCGTCTGTACTGAGCCAGCTCTCTCAGATAACTAATGAGAAAAGAAAAACAAACTTCTTGCAGTTGCAGTGTAAATCTCTTGTTTTGTCTTCTACTATGAAATTTCAATATGAAAAGTATTGAGCTTAATGTAGTTTAGACTGTGCAGTTTTTAATGTACAGCTTTTTAATGTATTAATGTTTTTAATGTATGCTTTCAACTCTCTCAGTATCTGGTCTGTAACGTACCACAAGATCCATGTTCAAGGTCATACTAATTTAGAGGAGGTTCAAGGTTATAGGAAGTGACCATCTGGATAAACATAAAAACATGTTGCAAATGGCCAATTACATATAAATAAATTCTAAAGACAGCATCACAACAAGAAGCTAATAAACGACAGCAGTATGGTTGTGGTTTCTTAAATACCGTACACAACACCATTATGTACTATAGAATAGAAAGATGAAGGCTGAGTCTCACAGTCTAGCTTTATCTGTCAATAAACACTGAACAATCTTATTCAAAATAGAAAAAAAATTCTATATTAATATAATTGATGGCAAGTTCCAATTTTGCATGAACTCATGTAAAAGGTTCAGAAAACTGTGTTACTCTAGGATTTTTAAAAAATCTTTTTAAAGTTCTATTAAAGCTATCTGTTTAAAGAATTCTGGATTTCAATACATGTCTGCTGAGGAGTGGTTTGTGACATTAATTTCCTTTTCCCTAAAGATATGCCTAAAGTTAAGCAATAACATCCGGATACTCCAAATAAATATGCCGATTATCTTGCAATTCTTCATCACCCACTCAATCAACAGTATATTTCTGCTTATTTCCCTCAGATATGAATTGCTGGCCTGAGGCTGAAGCTTATAGGCCTAAGAACTAAAAGGAAGAGACTCCTTGGTATGCTACTCTTTGTTGTCATAGCAACCAGACAGCTTGGGGCTACGAAAGAGGAAATTGTGATTTGGTTTAAAATGGAACGTATTGTGCACAAAAAAATGAAACACCTAATCCATTCTCTTAGCTTTCAACAGAATAGCACTCAAACTGCTGCTTTCATTGATTCATTTGTGTTGCTAAGCATTAAAAACATTAAGCATATTGGAATAAATTGATTTAAAAACATTATTTTTAATCAAGATCTTATTTTCTTTATCAGTCCCAGCTGCCTTACTATGTAAAGTGTCATTTCTTGCTTAGTATAAACACAGCTACAAACTATTTAAGATGACTGAAAAGTGCAAGATTTCAGATATAGCCTATTGATTTTATTTTGAGCCCCTCGCTTCATTAGCAGAATATAAAGTAAAATGATTTTTAAGCCAGTACTGCACAGGATTCCATAGGTGGCTATGTAATTGACAGAGTCGAACCATGGACAGGATTTAGATGACTTGTCCAGGGTTCTCTCAGTTCTTGGTGAAGTAGTGACACCTGTAACTTTCTGGGAACCTGTAATGACATCAGACATCAGACATCCGTCTACTCCTCCAATCAGCACTAACACTTCTGGAAGGAACTGCGGAGCTTGCAGAATGCCAAATGGTGAATGGATCTAAAGGGTGGCTATGTTGAAATACACATCTGCTCATCCTCATACTTCTCATACAGTAAAGGAGGCAATGCTGAGACCCAAGAGATAAAAAAAACAATTGAGTATTCCGAATTTTTTCACAAGTAAAAAAACGTAATGTTGCACCAGCACATAGAACATATTCAACCGAATAGGGTCAAATTACTCTGTATTAAAAAAAAACCCTAACAGCCAAAATTTTTCAAACCACAATTCCATTTCAGTCATGAGCAGTGAACAACGAAAGGATGACTACATGACACTTGAACGTTGGAGAATTATAGCAAGTTTGTAAATCTACACAGAGCAAAAAAATGTAAGGCAAGGAAGTTAAAATAAAACAAACTAGGCAGATGGACCAAGAAATCCTTCTCTCATTTGTAACATTTCGTATGCTCTTATTTCATAGAGGAATGGCTTCCTAATCAGAAAGCATTACTTTAAAAATGTTACAGTTACAGTGTTCTGCATAATATTCACTGATGAAGTATTTTGGTGCTTTATTTTGTTTGCAAATTTCTATTACACAAATAATCATCACAACCTTAGCATGGCACTCTATTTACTTCAATACAATTCTGCCAGTAACCCCTCTCCAGTACACGGTAACATTTTTTAGTTACATACTTTGTAAAAACAATTTAATTAGGAAGGCAGACCAAAGCCAATATCATCCATTTCATTTTTACCAAGAACAATCAGGACCTCGCAAGTTACAGTATGAGCTGCAACTGATATCTTTTCACAAATCCGTCCTGACTGTTCTGGCATGTGAATTCACTTTGCAATCTATCTTGTTTTACAAAGAGGGGTTTTAAGTGCAATTCAACACACAATTTCCTCTTTTAGCCCTACAGTAAGGTATCCTCTAACTTATTTAAAGCTATCCCCACCTGCTTCCTGCTTAATGATACAAAAGTGTACACTATTAAAACAGTCAAGAATTCAGATAAGCATAGCATTAAACTCAATTTCAGATTTACTCCTGTATTAATCCTCTTTAACCAGACAATGATACTGTATTTATTTAGAAGGGAGATAAAATTGTTCTTCTGTGAGTTGCGGTAGAGCTTTACAGAATGCATTTTGTGAAGGCTATAATCCCCTTAGAGAGTGAAAATAGCCTTTACTGAAATAAAAGTACACTTTGTCAGGAATGTGATACTAATCTCCTTAGTTTTAATGGTTTTGAAATGGTATGAAAGATTAGGTAAACAGTGCACTTGTTTAATGGGAAAAGAAGTCAATTGGCCATACAGCAAACGTCAAATTCCCCATTTTACAATGGTCCTTTCTTGCTTTTCTTTTTCATCTCCTTTAAAGGGCTAGGAAAAGAGTCATCATCTTAAAGGTTCATTTTTGCATGGCTGGCTCACATGACATTTGAGAGTATTGCAGAACTGAAGGCTCAAAAAAGCCAATCATGGAAATAGTCTTACTTTCCATACTGTACATGCAGTATACAATACTGTATATTTTAATTTTAAATCAAACCAAATCCACAGCTGTATTGTGTATGGTGTTGTGCTCCTGAGAGCTTTATTCTTGTACTATGAGAGAATGTGATATTAACTTCTGAATGGTTTCACTATGAATCCTCTACCAGAGGCGGTCGAGAACTAACAATGACAAGCAAGATAAAGGGACATCTTCACGCTAAGGACAACCAGAAGGTGAACACTGATGTTGATGATGATGATAAGTTGAAGTGTGAGATGGTCTGTGTATTCTGTATAGCAGTTATGTAATGCTAAGATCTTGGAAACAAGTTGCTGTCCTAGAAAGAGACAATGTCTGAAGTCTGTGCTAGAAAAGGGAGCACCTACAATGCAAGAAACTTCGATTTTTTTAATCTTGTCAGCAAATACAACATTTTCTATACTCTCAAATCAAGCAATCTGGCTGGATGAGGCAAATTGTACTGTATCTGCCACTCCAAAGAGGGCTTAAGAATGGGGAGTTGGAGGCCAGACATTACATCAATTTAACTTACTGTACAATATTTATTGTCAAACATTAAGTCAAGATGTGTAATATTCAGAAACTGAATGTGAAATGGATATAAATACCAAGCAAGATTAGGATGACGGGAGTTTTATTATTATCATTGAGAGCATGATGGCACCAAGTGTGCGTTATATGAAATCTATAGCAAGCACAGCAGTAAACCATACCACACAAAAATATTCTCAAGATAAGTTAAAACAATTCTCCCAGAATTGGCTTCTACTGGCTTATTGTGCTAGTGTGGTATTTCTCACTACTTCAGCTTTTGGAGAGAAACTGTCCACTATCAAGCACCAGTGGTAGCTGAAACATGTCTGTAGATAACACCCTGCAGTGCCCAACTTTTATTCAAAACTTTTCTCAAGAAACAGGAGACAATTGATATTGATAAAAAATTGATATAAACTGCTTTTATTTAACTACCAATTAGATATTATTCCAGTACACTTTGCGTTTAATGAGCTTTGAGCATTGCATTGTCTTCAGACTGCATTACAGACAACACAAGAGTCTTGGTGCAAGTCATTCTTAGGCAGGAATCTGTGTGTGATGGAGCTCACTACATAACTACATAATGGAAAGAGAAATGTTTCTCCAAAGTTCACCGATGGAAAGGTGCTCAAACTGTAAAAACCAAAGGTTTTACTTGATTCTTTACAAAAATGCTGGTACAGATGTATAGAGCAGAGGAGCCTTCTGCTAGTTATTTGGCTGAACTGCAGAAATTATTAAGACGAGAAAGAAAGTATCAGACTTTGACACCGTCCAATTCAAATCACTGTTTTACTAGGAACGCTGAAAGTTATGCAACACTTATGCTAGCATGTACTTGCCCCCTCTGAAAGACTGTGACAGCTGCAGTTCAAATTAATTTGAGCAGAGGCTATGGTTTCAGTAAATCTACAGGATGACTATCATCACAGAGACATTCTAAATGAGGCTGTTAGAGGCAGGCCAGGTGTTTGCCCTCCACTTGACTCCTGCCTGCCACACCGAGGCTCAGATGACTAAGCAGTGACCCGTTCAAACTCAATGTCATCTTGCATTTTAGATGATCTTCCTAAAACAGATAATCTGGCCCATGGTTCAGCTGCCACACCAAGCAATATGCAGCCTTTAAGTGATATGACTCTGGCCCTTTTATCTTGCTCATGACTTTTTGGCTGTGGGATTGAGAAAGATGCAATGGGTTGACTCATTGTAAAATCATGCTTTATCTTTTGTGCACATTCACCAACAACCACCCAAATCTCATGCTCACCATTCGTGATACACCCCAAAAATATATGCCAGCATCATTACAGTATTTAAATTCCACACATTTCTGAGGTTTATTAAAATGTTTGAACAAGAATTGCTCAAAAGGGAGGCAGACTGTGGTGGGCAGTAACCATAAAAATGCCATTCAAAATTTACAATGGTGCGTCATAACTATGTTATGTAACATACATCATAAGGAAAATAATACTAAAGCTTATTAGCTGTAGTCTTCAGAATTTGTGGCAGTTCAGATTCATGTCTAATTTAAAGACATTATAGGAATCTGAATTGTAAAATTGCAATTTTAACATGACCATGGACAATTTTGTACAGGTTTCGGAGAGACTGCCTCAAGCCAGGGGAAAAAATTCAAGTAAGGTTTTTTTTTTTTGACATTCGTTAAAAATGACATTTTAACGAATGTCATTTTAGATGAGCTGCAATATGATAAAAATGATATTTCAAAATAAAATCTGTAGGAGTTTTTGTATCTCTGAAAATACCAGTGGAAGATATTGTATACAATGAAATGAATAGTGTATATCAATATAGACAAAATAGAGAGACACACTGTCATTTCTTTTTTGCTTTTTTGAACTGAAGCTTTCCTGCTATTAATGTGCTTTTTAAAATTGTAATGGTGAAAAGAAACATCTCCAAAGTAAGTATAATAAAAGGCATTTTTTCTGTTTCTGTTCTGTAATGCCTTCTGGTTCCAGGCAGACTGGTTTGTTTAATGTATCCTTAAAGCTGAGCCTCAGCTATGGGCCATGGGGCTACTCAGGTTGCTGTGGAGAAACGTTCTAAGCTTCTTCGAGAGATTACATTCCCTGACTGTTGGAAGAAAATCTCCCAGGATTCCCTGTGGTTTCCAGTTTGCAGTCACTGTGTTCAATCTTAGGGAACTTAAGGGGACAAGCAGCGTTCCAAAGCAATGTTTCCATTCATACAGACAAGCATACAACGAGACAATCCCCCACCCCACACACATACACACACAAGACTTGCTCACAGTGGTTGTTGCCAGCCACCAGTTGATCAGCTAACTGCCCAGGTCACAGACATCTCCCATCACTCCCTGGGGCAATGGCAGCATCAAGTGGCATCAGGATCTCCTCCTCCTCTCGCCTGCCTGTTTGGTGTTTATTGTGGGGAACATTGTAATGGAGAAGAGAAGAAAGAAAATGTCAGATGAGCTGTCACGATCCACATTTGCCAAGCAGTAACTTTTGACCTCTCTACCCCACCCCATTCCCTTCCATCCCTTAATCCTCTTTAGGGATATTACTTGCTAATATGTCCGGCCACAAAGTAATAGGTCCAGTAATAGATCTCTTTTGCACCAGTGGCGCTATTTAGGGAGACTGCTCAGGAAAAACAAATTAAGCTACTGCTGTTTTAACCTGAGGAGAAGCCTTGTCAGTGCTCTGTACCCTCCTAGAGTGGCAGGATGTTATTCGGACAGAAATTAGTTAGCAAGAACATTGAAAAAACCACCTGTGTTGTCATTTAGCTTTCATGGAGTTGCTCGAAAATGAATGAAAACCAGGAGTGAATGTCAACGGGATGTTTTAATTTAAGATTTCATAAATCCCCTGTCTCTTCATTCCCAAATGCCTTGTGTTATTATTTGAATGATTTAGAAAATTCCTTTCATTTTGCATTTTAATTTTTAAATGGAATTCTTACAGTCCACTAATAAAGATGCAGAATAAAGTGAATTAGATTGATGAAATGCACCGTTGGAAAAATTGTTATGTGCCAGTAAAGTTATCAGCCTAAAGGCAATTTTGTGTATTTTTTATGCTTTCAAATGACTTTGACCTGCCAAAAATCCAATAACCTAACTATAACCTGCTCTCGATTTTCTTTTTAAAGTTCCTGTCTAGATGTAATAGTAAAAACCTACAATGCAATGCCAGGAGTGAACTGCCAAAGGACATTTACTTGGAAGGCATTTGCTTGTTCTTGGGATACAATTGCTAATTCATGTGCTAATAGTAGGTCGTTGATGATGCATTCATCAGAATCTCAATAAAAGCCAAGTGGTGAAAGGCTGGAGATTAAATGGAGTTGGGTTGGCATACGGTGATAAAGAGCTCCCTCTAGAGTTAGATTTTGGGATGTGAGGGGGAGGAAAGGTATCTGTGGTGATTATATTTCACATACAGTATTTCATTTTCCCCCTTTCAATATAAACACTACTGCCACTTCAACAATCGGCACGTGTGTGAATACCAACACTTTTTCAAGTCTCATCACTACCATTGTTAGAATAATTAGGAATGTCTATTTTTGCACACATACTGTATATATTATAATACTAATACATAGTTTTCATTGTGAATTTGGGGCTGTCTATGATCATCATTTAATCAACCCCATCTGTGGAATGTCTTCAGAAATCACAGGATGTTGGAGAAAATGGACCTGGGAATATTCATGTTGTTTCTCCCATCAAAATCTGATGAACACATAGTTATACAAATATCACTATTAAAGGAAGAAAACAGGAAGACTCCAAATTAGCAGAAATGCCAATCAAAAACATATTTGTACATTTGTTACTATAAAAGCATCAAAGTCAACCCAACAAATGATGAGTGGATTGTGTAGGGGAGTTTTTTTTAGGATGAGGCACCACACTGATGTGTCAGTATACTGAACAATATTTTTTTATTGATATTGATTTTAAAACTGGGCAGCTGTGCAAGGTGCTAATTTGGCTTAAAGTGTGGTTCAGTGTCTCCACATGCTTGAGAATAAATATATTTTTTAAGGTGCTACAAAATTGAAACAACATATTTTTAGTCATGTTCTGGTACTGTAGCTCCGCACTGTAATCCACAGCAGCGCACTGTTTTACTCTATTGTGTCTTTATCCCATCCTGATATGGATCAATCAACACATCTGCTCTTTCTGAAGAATAAAGAGTATCCTAAAAACATTAGTGCCATCGCAATCTAAGGGATTAAGCAATATAAACTAAGCATTTAGTTGCACCTTGTTAGTTTGCAGTAACTAAAAAATATACAAACTTAACTGAATACCCTCAGTGAAGTGTGTAAGCCCCTAAACAAATATTAATGCACGCACAAGTTCTGAGTGTGTTACCATCCCTTGCAGTACAATTCCTCAAGTGTTGTGCTTAAATTACTGAAGACCATGTTTAACTACTGTACTATAGATGCTGTATCCAGCAGAACACAGATTTCTGGTTAAATGAAACACTTAAACACTGACAGTTACAGAGCAGCATGCTCAAGGATTTTATTTAGTGCTTTATTTAGTCTGTTTATTATTAATCTACCAATAAAGGCTTACCTGCTGCAGAAGTTTTCCCTGCAGTGTTTGATCTGAATAAGCACTGCTGCCTTTGGGACGGAGAGAAAAGGGCACCTTGTTTTACTCCTCGGGGGCTCTGGTATTGGCAGTTTTATAATTAAAAATATACTTTTCATATGTTCGCTAAATACAGTTAATTAAAAAAGTGGCACTATTATAAATCCCATTCCTGCTCGGGCTCTTAAGGGGGCTGTAGTAGAGCTCGAGTGCCCCTGCTGCAGTTCTCTTAATGGCCCGGTTGTGTGTTGCTATTAATTTCAACAGGCAGAAGTGCTTCAATCACAGCAGAACTGTTAGATGGCTGCTTTCAAAAAGCTGTAGAGTTTAAATGGGGGTCTGTCTTAGCCCCTTCAGCTTGACCCCATGCCATTTAAACAAGACCTAATAATGCTTTCGCCTTTGTCTGCCTGATAGATAAAGCCTTTTTCAGGTATTATGTCCAATTGTAAAGGGACCATCTAATTTGGTTTTACCTCAGGCCTCCTCTTATACCTCTGATTTTAGTCACCTCTACCCTGTTCTGCCTGTCTAGGTTGCAATCCAAATGAAATACATTTACCTTTTCCCCTGGTCCACTCTCTTAAATTTGGTATCATAGAGTTAAAAGGTGTTTTTTTTTAAAAAGAAACTAAAATGTTTATGATAATCTATTGTCCTTTCAATTCAAGTAGAAAACAAAGTAGAATAAAAGTCTCACTGACTGTGGGGATTAGTCCTGTTTTTCCTAATAATATCAATCTCTCTCTTGCTAGTACACTTCTTTTCCCTTGAGCGGTTGCATCATATTGATTACACAACCAAAAGGCAGTGAAGTTATTTTAATACATTCTTTTAACTTATTTAACTGAATCAGTATTATTTCTTTTGCTTGCTAGTGTGTATGCAAAATGACTTACAATTTACTAATGCAAATGTATTTAAATTTGTTTTATCTAATATGGTCTTTACTTATACTTTGACGAAGTGAGTTATAAAAAGTCTGCAGCAATGAATTGGTTCTAAACTGGATGAATGTTACAGTACATTGAAAATATTTGTTATTTTCAATATTTCCTTAGTACTGCTTTATTTATCAATTAAAAAGTCTATACATTTCAGAAACACACTTTGGATAATACTGTATCCCACTAATATTGACAACACAGTGCAATTATTAACTCTCCCACATATTCCAGTGAAGATTATTGCGAATCTGCTTTTAGACTATTCATCAGTCACCCAAAAAGTTACAGCTTAATACTTTTTATTTCAAATGTCACCCCAAAAAAGTTGATTTGACTGCTTACCTAAAGCACATGATCCATTCTATCAAGCTACTGTACGGTATTCAAATTCCAGCTGTGCTTTACACCAGAGAACCCTGGCCTTGATAGCTGAAGTGGCCTTTCCTCACTCTGAACTCATAAGTAGTACATATGCCTCACCTCACTTGAACTTGAACTTGAACTTTATTGCCATATGTAACCGGTACATGTACTGGTACAATGGAATTCTTACTTACAGAAAGTTTCTCGATTGTAAAACAAGTGTAAAAACACAAAGTGCAAACAGTGCATCAAGATAATATACAAACAAACAGTAGACAATGTACAAGTAAATAAGTAAACAGTTTGAATGTAAACAATGCAGACATGTAAACAATGACTGGAGATGTGCAATAAATAAGAAATCATAATGAGGTAGATGGTGTAGGTGTGGTCCGAGAGGCATGGCTAAATGCGTTCGCCAATCGCACTGCTTGTGGATAGAAGCTATTGAAGGATCTAGTGGTAAGTGTCCGTATGCACTTATATCTCTTGCCTGAGGGCAGTGGGGTGAAGAGCTCATGCCCGCAGTCAAGGCATTTTTCTGGTTTGGTGTGTCATAATTGATATTATACGTACATATCATACACAAATAGATAAGACAAATGAACCAAATTAAACTCTATACTTTCATATATAAACTTTTGTATCAGTTTCGATGTATGACTCAAGATTCAACCACTACGAGGTGCTGTTGCTTCACTGATAGAAGTATGGCAGCAAACATTCATGATGATCAGAAGTATATGAGAAATTATTGTCACCCTTTATAAAATCTGTAATTATGCTCTCATCCATCTAACTGACATTTATTATTTTTTAAATGCTTTTTGAAAAAAATGTTATTGGCAAAATTATTTTGTCTGGTTGCTACCAGACATACAGTATAGCTCTTTTATTAACTGCCTTTTCAATGATGAAAGTCTGAGGCTGGTGCAAGCCTGTTGATAACAGGCTCAAAAACAGTCAGGTGTCTGTTACATTGTTGATACTGAATTCACTGGCAGTTTTTATTTCACTGTTCATTAGATAGAAACTTCTGAGGTTGAATTTAGAATCTGGTGCTCAGATTAGGAGATGTCTTTTAGCTGGGAATGTCTCACTGCTGATTTTCACATCATCTCCAGTTGCTCTGCTAGTTTCTCTAGCTTCCTCTGCCTAGTCTTTTAGAGGTTGTAAGCAAGAATGTCAGTCTGCCTTCCTGCTCAGGGACAGTGATGGATGACATTCTTTCCCAGATGAGGCTGCATGGGGTAGATTTCTATCTTTTTACTCAATCCCCCACTCTGGGACACTTTTTTGGTTTGCAGATGCTTGTAAACATTTCACTAAATAAATAACGATGTAGCCAAGAGAAAGTGTTTCAGTGCCGAATACTGCAGAGGTCAGTGATGTTGAGGCTGTGTGTCGCTGAGATCTGGAGGGAGCATGGACACAGGACTCACTTGCAGTGGACGCAGGCTAATCACATTTTCATCATCTTGTGGAGCAGGTCTTCTAAACTCCTCTGTTCTCTCTCGTGGTCCGTTCTGTCAGTTTTTAATTATTTCATTTTAAATCCACAGTGGTTTATATTAAATTGAAAACACTCACATGTCCATGATTTTAAAATGAAAGAGAACCTCTTTTTGTGAAAAAAGAGGTGCAGAATTCAGGCTAAGTGAGTAGTACAGTAAGTGTTGGCTGGATCACAACACCTGGGCCATTGGGGAATCACTCAGCACAGAGAAACTGTGATGTGTGAGATCCCCATGCAGCATGTTCAACTAGCTCAAGGATTCCATTAATTCTGGACGGCTAAGAGTTGAGATAGAGTTCAGGGGAAAGTCATGGTTTGGGTCAGACTGGGTTGATCATGGAGAGGTGCAGAGCTTGAGAAGTAAAGGGATCCGGTGGTTCTGGGTAAACACCTTGTAATCAATATGTACCCTGAAGATGCTGCCAAACTAATGTTATTTTCCTCTGTAATTCCCAGTATGTAATTTCTGAATAGCTAACAATGTTATTTTCTAATTTAAATTTTAAAATAAATATATTTGGTTTGTTTACCTTATATACCTTATATGTATTTGTATACAAATATACACATAATTTTCATTTTCACTTCATTCATTTTGTTCATGATGATTTTTAAAGTCATGAATGTCTTTAATCTATTCTATGTATTTCTGGTGAACATGTCTGCTATTGAAGCTTTTTAGTTATAAAAAAAGTACCCAATTTGAAGCTCAGTAGCTTCAAATCGGGTGTCGTTTATAAGTAGAAAACTAAAATCTGTTTCATAACTATTTTATCACTGGAAGATAAAATCTGCATGTTGCTTTTGTGCTATTTTTCATGCAGTACGTATACTGTACGCGTACATCTTCTTATGTGAAAGCCCACTCCTTCACATGTAAGAAAAGCAGATGGCGAGTCAAGTACAGTATATAGATATGGATCTGTAGGCTGCCAGTCATGCTCCAACTCCAGTTAAGACACAGGCCCACACACAGGCAGAAGAGCAGCATTAAGAAAGAGGGAGGGAGGCCATCCTGCAATAAAAACAACAAAACACTACTTTCAGTATTACTGAGGAGCAGCCAAACAAATCAATGGTCAAATTGCAGCTTAGTGTGTCTTCAACAGCACAAGGTCTTGATTTAGTGAATAAAGTTCTTTATAAATTATGATTATTATTTTTCTGTCAAGAAAAAACTGGATGATGATTGTGCATCTCATCCGATAACAAATGATTAACTGTTTCAGTACTTAAGAAATCCAGGATGAATTCTGAAAGTGTTCAGTGATGTGTGAAGAGCAATGGGTTTTGTCAACTTTAACAGGTCAGCAGTTAGGGCTCCGAAGCCCAAACATGAGTGCCAGGGCATCTCACTAAAATTGCTTCTGTTAATGGCCTGTGGTTTACATGAGAATGCTCCATTTTCATTTTTTCATCGTCACTGTAAATGGAAATTTGTTCTCATCTGACTAATGTGATTAAATGAAAAAAACAAAGACTCCAACTTTGTAATAAGAGAGCAACATTTTAACTAAGTGAATAAGTCCCATCTGACTTCAAGGCATACTATATCAGCAAATGTAGTCTTGTGTTTGACATCAACACTGACAATGCTAGGATCACTGTTTCTATCACAGTTTTATCCATTTAAACTCAAGACATCAGCCAAGCTTCAGCAATGGAAATGATCTGCAGGACAGTAAAAACATTAGTCATCCGCTAAGCTCTGTATTTACAAATCATTCAACAGCCACAGTACATTGAAAACTTGCAAGTCTGTTATTAATAGAAGTTTATTTAACTAAAACTTTTACTCAAGGTAATGTAGTGTAGAATGGCATAAACAATATGTTTGAAATCATACATCATGTAGTAGAAGAACAAAGAGAAGCAATTACTGCAAATATTGTGGTAAACCATAGATTCTGATGGTATAGTCTAGACAGGAGGGCCAGTGAACAGTGAAGAAAAGGAAAAAGATTGGTAAAGACAACAAGCAGTAAGGAATTGCAGAACATAATATATTCTCTATGTGAAACAGCAGCTGAGACATTAATTTTTTTCTGGGGCACAAAAACTGAAGCAAACTGTTTTGATTTACTGGAAAGTTATTATTATACCTTTAACATCTTGCTTCTCATTACAATTATTTCAGAATTTGACTATTTTATTATATTTTAAACAAGAGGCAAATGAAATGTGCTGTACACTAGCTCAACAAAAAGACTCACAGTGTCACATTACTTATCAACAGCCTGTTAAATCTTCTCAACTGGAGAAAACAGCAGACATTGAAGAAAAAAGGACATCAGAAAGGCAATTAAAAATAGGCAAGAAAAACTACAAAAGTACCATGTGTACAACACTGTGATTATTGGTAATCTGCACAAAGCTTTGCGTGTTTAATTAGTGTCTTATATTGCTACAATGAATCATCTGTACTCATTCTGTGGACAGGATCACAAAGGATTTTCCTCCATTGATCTATTCTTTTTCTTTTAAAGAAATAACTCCACAGTGAGGAGATGAAGGGACTGAATTGTACTTAAGGTCCCATGTTACTATACAGTGTATAGCTGTTAACAAGTTTTTTAAATCATTGCCAACATTTTCTTAGCTCTCTATGCTCCACAAAATTTCCCATTAAAACTGTCTCTTCATGATGTTGGAGATTTAGTATTGTATGCCTGAAAATGATGAGAAAATATCAATAACTGTACAATATGTTTGTTTTTCACCTTGTATTTCACAGCTAACAATAAAACTGCATAGCTAATATGTAAGATTTAAAGATGACTGATCTCACTCATTTTCATCGGTGAGCTAATGGTATTAGAATCTACTGTATCACCAACAGTGGTGTTAGATAACAGGCTTTGTAGTCTCTATATGAATGTCTTTATGTTATTTTATGAACGTCTGCCATACCTGGAGTGAATTTTTTGTCCTTTAAGCTGCCACATCAGTTTAAAATATATAGTGTACTGTATATGAAAAAGAACAATTTGGAACAGTGAACATGAAGTTATGAGGCTGAATGCAGATGTTTAGACAATCTTAAATCAAGAATACTATTGACTATTACACATAAACAAGACATATCACTTTGTTGTGGTCCCTGAAAATATGCATTTACCTATTATACCCTACAGACAAACTTACCCAGAAGAAAAAAGGATGTGCGTGTAGAAATGGTGATGTAATACAGGGAAAGTCCATTACAGTTGCATTAATGACTTATATCATTATGTGGAAGAGACACCCAAATGTCTTCATGTTTCACTGACTGATGGAGATTCCTCTCCTGATCTGGATGACATTGTTAATACACAATGCTCATTGCTCCTGAGAATGAGAGTTACTATAGGGCAGTGACTAATAGGACAAAAGCATCTAGAAGATACATACTGTATAACATAGTGTGACAAAGAGCTGTGCTAGGTCCTTGTCACATGGCCTTGTGGCCTGTTATAAAACCTTGTATATAGTTATTTTTGTACAATATGTATTGTTGTATTTTGTTGTGTGTTACCTGTTGTTGATCCACAATGTTGTCTTGTGTCTGTGTGTTCCACCATCTTCTGTCAGATTACAGATTCTGTTAACCCATCCCTTAAAATGTAGGTGTACCTGTCCATCAAGAGGACCAGCGGTGGGGTTTAGCTTTAATTTAAGCCATAAACCAGGCTTCTACTGTAACTTCCAGAGATGTTACAAAATGTTTGAGGGGACATCATAACAGGTGGAAACTGACTCTTTTTCCAGTGGCGACAAAGTTTACAGTATATAAAGTGGCCTAAGTGGTGTAGTTGTTGTTGGTTGAGTTTGTTCTGGCCTCATTAAATCTGCCCTTACTTTGTTCCTTTTTTGATAGTACAGTGTTTTTTTCCACTTGGGTGACTCCTCATGCTGCATAGTTAGTCACATATAAATTATCAGAATATTAAGGCATATTTATTTTATACTGTATACTGTAAACTGTACACTTGCAATGTCAGAGGCATTTTTGTTTACAAATTATGCAAAGGTAAATTTAGCCAATTTATGTTTCCTTGCTAAGTCTTGCTATATCTTATAGCAAGGGATGCACTCTGAAACACAGAAGCAGGATGGATAAATAAGGAGTGTGTAGTGCTATCATGCAGTATGCCTAAGACAGAGATTCCAAACATTGCACCTAGTTTAAAATAAAACTTAGGAGCTGATTATTAATTTGAAACCTTGGTGACAGCTTTTTACTGGTTGGTTGCAAAAACGACTTTAGTCAACAATTAGTGTTTTAACAGGTGCATGGTAATGTGGTATGTGCCAGCAGCCATATCACCCTGCAGCTCACTCACAATTGGCAACCCACTGAAGGTAAGTGAGCTTGGTCAGTACCTGGATGGGAGACCTCCTGGGAAAAACTAAGGTTGCTGCTGGAAGAGGTGTTAGTGGGGCCATTAAGGGGTGCTTACCTTGTGGTCTGTGTGGCTCCTAATGCCCCAGTATAGTGACGGGAACACTATACTGTAAAATTTCCCATAGGCCTTTACTAATAATGGCCTTCTAATAATCCCCACATCTATTAAATGACTTCATCACTCTGTTCTCCTCCCCCCTGATAGCTGGTGTGTGGTGAGCATTCTGGCGCACTATGGCTGCCGTTTCATCTTACAGGTGCTTGCTATGCATTGGTGGTGATGGAGGGGAGTCCCCATTACCTGTAAAGCGCTTTGAGTGGAGTGTAAGGAATTATTATTATTAATTAATGTTTTTGTTTTGAACTGGCTATGGTCCTGTCTTATTTTTGTTACAGATGAGCTCTCCACTGCTTAATTGAATCTTTAAGATAAAGAGCTGCTTGATCTTGAGCTCCAGTGTCAGAATGTAAGAAAGTATTTCAAAGCAAATCAGCTTCATAGTCTAAGTTAAACCAAGTGAAAACTGCAGAAACACCCTGAAAATCTGTCATGATAAACCTAATAGTTGTAAAATATTGTAAGAAAATCTTCTGTGTTGTGCAAAAGAGCTTATTCATTTAATAAACTTCTTGAAAGTATTGTAGCAGTGTATGGTTAATTGAAATCCCTTTATAACAATGGAATGATGCAAGGCCATAGTTTCATTTCAGCAGCCAAATCAAACAGCCGTACTTCATAGCTGTTGACAGGCAGTTTGTTCTTCTTTTGGTTTCTCACTTGACATCTATTAAAGATCTCGTGTATTTTTCTTGGGTATTCCTTACAAAAGGGAAAATTCCATAAATGCATAAAGTTGGCAATGCATTAGAGAGCGCTGATTTATTACATAGATTTTGATTTTTCAGCTTCATTACCATATATACATTAGTTTGAATAAATCATTTAAACTGAATGAATGCCAAAGATCTAAAAAAAACTCATATCCCCTTATAGTATGAAACTAAAAACAGTTTCATGATTTCATTATTTGCATGCAATATAAAATTAAAAGATAATTATAAATAGCATTGTTCCAGAAACCATTGTTCTTGCATTATTTATTAAAGTAATAGATGACTTTTGAAGGTTAGGAATGAGGGGATGGTTAAATGCTACCAGGGAGCAGTTGTACAGTAGAAAGAAAAGCAGTGAGAAGCACTACTGGACAATATATTCTGTTTAAGGATGAAGGCATTTTTTTCTCACAGGGTATAATTATCAAAGATGTAAATTTCATTCCTGAAGTCAGCATTCAAACAGCTTTACATGATTTAATATTCATGCTCGGAGTCAAATCTTGTTCTTTACTTTTTTTGTAACAATTGTGTTCTTAACAGACTTAAAAGTATATGTGTGGCAGTGGCATAGTTCTATATTCAAGAGCTAGAGCTGAGAATGAAGCATTTTGACTGCTACCTGAATTAGAATAGTGCTGGAAGACATCACAATGTGAACACTGACACTTGTTTTCACAATCAGACTCACGGAACACGGAGCACTGACTCAGTCACTTCACCCCTGCTTCCAATCCACCCTGTCCGTCACAGCCTGCAGTCCTGTCCAATCCATTGCCTTCACTCTCCGTATCAGAACTGAGCAGGGAGGAAAGGATACAAAAATGCTCTTATCTGTTTAACCCCTCCCCCATAATTCATTCTCAATTTTCATTTCCCACACACACATATCACATACACTTCTTGGTCCCTACGAATGTCAAAAAGTCGCATTTAATGTAAAATGTACACTATTGCATATTATTTTGAATATAGTCTGCACATTGGCACTCATGCAATGTTGACTGCTCTTTTAGAATACTCATTTCTGGGATGGCAAAAATGAAGCATAAAAGTCTAACATCGTAAAAATGAATTAGGTGTTCTATTCATCTCTGTGTGTAAATTCTGACATCATAATAGCACAAATGAAGGAATCTAGTTAAACTAGATTAAAACAAAACAAAATAAAAGGAAAGCATAACAACACAGAATCTTGTATGTTCGATAAAACAGATTTTAAAAACTAGAAAAGTGTAATTACATTCACTGGACACAAAGACTATGCATAATTTTGTTTTAAAAACGTTACACTTCATTGACGTGTACTATGCACAAGCACATATAATGGATGCTACACTGCACACTTACAGCATCACCAATTTAACAGCAAGTGCTATATTTAAAAGAAAAAAATCAGAATTTGCACAATACAACTTGACAAGAGAAACACAAATTCCTGCTATTTTTAACTCGCAAAGCAAAGCGATTTAGCCCCTGGCACTGCATGTCAATGTACACAGCTTTCATTAGCCAGGCTAGATGGACATGTACTTTGATTTAGCCACAGACATAGTGAGATACTCGTGGTCCCAGCTTTATGATGGAAAAGGTCAAGGGGCTCTTTCTATAAAGAATCAAGACTATCCCTCTCACACATCACAAGAAGACAAGCAGACCTGGGGCATCCTAAAGAAACCCACTGACCTTAACAAACTGTGGCAAAGCAAATATCTCCACTAGCATCGGAGAACTGGGTTGGGAGAAAGTCATGTTGAATCAGGTTTGTTCAAAACAGCTGTGACAATTACAGGTTCAAATTACAAAACCACTGCAGGTCTCTGGACAGAAAATAAAGGATTTAATGAATAGATGAGTATGATTCCAAACATTTTTTTCTCATTTTTAGCAGGTACATAATATGGCACTTAATTATTCTTTTAAAGGCAAGAAAGTAAATGTTCTGCCAATCACGTGAGCAGACTATTACATGAGTACACTTGCCCTCTTCTTTTTCTTTCATGATTATTTAAAGTTTACATACAACCTTTGCTAAAGTTACTGCATTCGTCTTTAAAAGTTTACATACAAGCTCTGCTATAGTTATAGGTCTTTAAATCAATTATAGGCAAACCGGTAAATCAGTTGCTGTCCCTAATCTGGTCAGCTTGGTGTTTAAGCCTTTAAACAGGTGGGAATATGGATATATGACTGTGTGCTGCTGTATTTTCTACCATCCAAAACCCTGTCTTCCTGTCTCAATTAAAATGTGCTGTCTTCACTAGTTTTCATTGGAAAGTTGTTGTTCTATGGAAGCTTTTGGTATAAATGCTTACCTGTCTAGAATGTGTACATAGTATCTGCAAAACAACACTTTGTTTCACCTGATGTGGGGTTGAGAAAACCTTCATGATATTTCTGTCAGTAAGTGCCCCTTACTGATAGAAACAAATTTGTTATCTTTATTCTACCTGCATAACATTGCTCGATTAAGACCCTTGTTCTGTTATCTGAATGATACTATACATGCCTTAAATTTGTAGATATTAGTCTACCAGAACACTGCACTTTTATCGTCCAAGTACTAAATAGGGCTCAGTCTGTCTAGAATCCTGTCGTTCATGTGCTAACTACAATTGCTCTTCATTTGTATATTCAGCACATAACTCCTGTCCTCTGTAAACTACATCGACTCCCAGTGTAATATTATTTCCTCTCATGTACAAGGCAGACGCAGTTTTCTTTGAAAGTGAGCACATTCCCATGAGGAGCTGCATTCCAAACAGGGCTAGTTGGACTAGTGTGGAGTGGTTATCCAAACCCAATGGTTGGATGCTTTAACCATGAAGACCACACTACTTCAAGACCATTTCTCCAAAGCTGTGCACTTCATCTTTGTCTTTAGACCCCACGGATGTCCTTGTGGCTAATAGAGCTGTTCAAGACCTGGAGGGTGTACAGTGGGTTGTGTGTTCCAACCTCCAGAAACCTCCTTGGCTGGAACAGACAGGTCAACCATCTTTGAGAGTCTGCTCCACCCCTAAGGCCTGGGCAACATATGTGTCTCTCAACCAGACACCTCCCTCTCTGCCTGCCATCATAAATGTTGGCTCCCTGTTTCATTGTATAAAGTGGTGGAATGAATGAACACCATTACCCACCGGCTCCACCCTCCCCGTTCATTGGGAAAGTAAATCTTGTCAGCTTTCCACATTTCGCTCCTGAAACCCACACTGGCAACCATTGACCCATCTGCCTCTGCACAGGCAGCACCTCCATCGGAGCCACTGAAGAACACAGACCCAAGTGCATCCTGGACTCCTGGTGAGTTCAGAACAGCCGCAGTATTTGAAGAGGCCGTGGACCAGAGGAGCAGTCAGGGGTACCAGCACAGGATCTCCATGCACCCTCCATGATTCATGCCTTGCATGCGTGGTATCCCGGAAGGCCTCATTTGATGCCCGGAGAGTGCCTTTTCAGAGGGGAGCATTGTTATGCTCGGGTGGGCATGAACTTGTAGCTCTCGGTTTCTTAAGAAATTGAGCACATTCCCATGAGGAGCTATATTTCACTTAGGGTTATTCAGACTCTTTTGTACAGATTATTCAAGCCTCCCTCATCAAATTAATGGGTGCTTTAACGATAAGGAACACACTATTTAAACACTTCTTTGCCACTGCCTCAGTACTCTGTCATTGACTTACCTGTAGGTAGACCTAGGTAGTGACTCAGACTTATGTAGTGTGCTAAACAGTACTAACCTGCGTCTCCTGCATAGGAAACTCCCGCCTCAATCTGCTTGATAGAATCTCAATTCATCCTGGACCTGATTTGCCTGTCAGCAAATCCAGACAGGCGTACCTGCCCCAGGAGCTGCCTTTCGACCAGCAATTGAGTTTACACAGAGCTTAGGAGTCCCACCTCGGTAGTGTGACATAACAGCAATAATCTGTATTGTCTGCATTGACACCTTTTATTTATTTTGAGATGGTAATTGACTGTACTTTTTACTTCTTTTATGTGTATGTAAATTGTATTATTATTAAATTTTTGTATCCCGTATAGGTTGCCTTGGATCAGGGTGTCTGCTAAGCAAATCTATTTATGTATGATGTCAGTTTCACCAGGTACATTATTATTAAAAATACTTACACTATAACAGAGGTCATGTGCATAACCCTCTCAAACTGCAAACCAAGCACCAGGAGGTACTGTATATTATGCAGTAGATACAGACATTTGCCTACAGTCAAAATGCCATGAGGCAAATAGTGACTGACATTTCAACATGGAATGACTATCAGGCACCTTAAGGGGAGTGCAAGTGAGCAACCTTTGTAACTACTTAAGTCAACTTTAGTCATTTAGAAAAACAGGAAAACAAGATGTTTTGGAACTTTATCATCAGGCTAACAACTCTTGCTAAACTTGCTATAGCACTGATAAAGTGACAATAAATATAATGTTGGGCTCCTGGGATTCTATCCAACCAAAAAGTAATATATGCAAACTTCAGATAAAGCCTCATTCTGCACTATATTTTATGTTCCTTGGATACAAATCTTAAAAAGCACTGTACATTAGCTCATGTGTTGTAAGAAGTTCAAAAATTAGCAGGCAATGAAATGATGAAATCACCTGTGAAATTGAGAGATGACCTTACACCTCACACCTAAAAATGAAAATGTCTACTGAGTTTCCATCCCACTTTACCCAAGATCCTTCATGTACCGTCTGTCCAAGATAATAACTCACAAATCATAACCCTTTAAGATAATACTATTACTAATAATAATAGGTAAGGAAACATACTGTATGTTCTTCCCCTTCAGTGCAGCACCCATAGTAGTACAGTATATATGATTGTGATATTTAATGCAGGATTCACAGGCATATGTCTGTATCCTCCAATGATTAGTTTCCTTCACATTATCAGTAATTCAATATTTGCATTATACATTATTGCTGTCTTAAAAACAGTCCATTGTTTAGCTGCTGCTTGTTAAACTGTGATTCATTCAGAGACAATAATTCAAGAATTACATCAGTTAATTCTGAATTCAGATATCCTTGAATTAGGATAATTCAAGGACTCTGAAAAAAGAACAATGTCACTTTAATATGGGTAAACTTTTCATTGTAGATTTACATTTACTTATATACAATTAATTGTTTGCAGGATTTTGAAGATCGAGGCTTCCAGCACAAAATTTCTTCATGTTTCATATGGTGTCACTGATGTACATTGCCTAAGGTCTTTATAATCTCTTTTTAAATTCCTTAACAACCAGATTTTTAACACTGTTTGGAATTAACATAAACAGTAAAGGCATTTAGGTAAGAGACATACTGTACTCTAGAAAATGAGGTGGTAAAGTAAAACCATTGTAATGATTGGCAAACGCTATATTATATTTACTTGTGCAATCTGTCCTACCAAACACTGAAAATATACAACTCCTGTTGCTCTTGGACACATCAGTGATGCAACATGGAGCCAACATGTGATTTGTGTCTTTTGTGTTTTGTGCACTCTCTCCTTGGGCACATTGGAAAAGTTAGGGACTCCACTTTACCTCAACAAAACAGATAGTGCTGACTAGATAGAACATTGCAGACTGGATTGGGAACTTGATGTAGTTCGGCTCCAGCATTCCCATCCATGGTCTGCTCCCATATGCATCAGCTCATTTGCTGTAGTCTCATACCAAATGTTTTGCTGTCTCTTTCCTTTTCCATTGCTGCCCTCACATCATCTTGACCCAATTCACACCTCTCTTTAACTTGACAAGTATGATAACATGACGTTCAGATGTATCTGATGAGTCTGGCCCTTCCCAGGGCTGATTTTCCCACCATCACACTGTGTTGCAGTCAAGCCTCCTGTCCTGCTTCAGCTGTTCCTGTTTCCTCACTTGTCTTCACCTCTATTCCTGCTGATTGAGAAAGAGGCCCCTGCTCTCCATCCAACGTCCCCATAATACTCATAGCCAGGGCACACAGAATCACTGAAATACTGTACCACAGTCTGTTATGATTCCCACTTCCAGTCTGCCACTCTGAAGCTGCTGACCTCAAACTGCTGAGCTTGAAGTAACTCTTACATGGGAATTCTCATAGTAGTCCAAAATGAGGTGCCTTACTTGGAACATAATACGTTTTCACTGATTCCTGCACAACCTAGTGGGATATACTATAGAACCACAGGCTCATAATCTGTTTAAAGCAAATGTTCTACAGTAAGTACAGTAGCCTTTATTTGATCTTAATATCAGTTTATGGAAAAAAAACATGTTTTGTTCATATTTTACATATAAACAATGCTTATGTAAATGAAGCATTAACAACCCATCAGCTTAAGTGCCATTCTCAAAATAGGTGGCCAAATTCCATTAGCTTGCTATGGACTATATCTAACAGCAGTATATTGTGTGGAGTATTGTGTCTTTTGTGGTATCACAACATAATTGCCTGAGGATAGTGTTACAAAGAGGTGGCATTTCATGTAGCCTCAAGGCATATTACGCTATGAATTGTTGGCAGGCAGAAGGCCCTTTCATAAAATGAAGATGTCAGTAGTTGTGTATATGGGAATGTCAAATAATTCAGGAAGAGCTTTGAGTGTGCAGCTGCATCCTGTGATAAACTTCATCTTCCATAATAATGAATGTTAATAAGGTATACTTTGGCCAAAGCACAGAAATAGTCTTATGTTCTAAGACAGGGATATTATTGTGGATGCTACATGTAAAGCCGTTATAGATAAAGTAGACTCTTCTCAAGAAAAACACAGCAATACTAATGACTGTCTTGGCTTAAGACAGAGTCAAACTGCCCATTTACAGTGCTTTATAATAGAATGTCAGAAAGAAAAAAATGATAATTTTTAAATGTTCATTTCTAAGTTACTCATGACATTTTGTTCACTGAGCTAAATTTAGAAAAAGGAAAAAATGGATGTGGCCTTTTCAGATATTAGCTTCTGACTGAGAATTGAGTGAGAGTGGAGAAAAGATTAATGAAACCTCAGAAGTAAGAAAAAAAAGAAAATGCAGGCAGTTTGCCTCAAATTGTAAAGGGGGCATTGCATTATTATGCACAGCTTTATGTATGGTATGTGATTAATATGATGCCAAAAAGAATTCAAATACATTCTGGCTACTAAATCATCACACATTATGGAAGGGATTGATACCAGTTTAGCCCTTCTCCCCGAAAAGCTCTGGCAGAGAAATACAATATTTATGATAGAGAGATTCTAAAATATCCTTGGACAGGGAGAGAGATTCCCTTCAAAGTCTTTGGTTACAACATTTTAAAAAATCTCCTAATTATTTTTACTCCCCCAGTTTGGAATCTCCAATTGGTAGCAGTGGATCGCTACTATATAAATTTTTTCTAGCATTGGAAGAACTGGGCAAGCTGCCCTCCCAAAGACACACTTTGTCAGAGCTATTTGTCATTTTGCCCCTAGGAGCATTAGCATTGACTGAAGGAGTCAAGCATTTCTTACTGACAAAACTGCTAACCTACAGGCATATAGTAAGTCACTGGGGTCACTGTTGTGTTGCAGACTCAGGATGTTCCAGTCAACTCAAACAATTGCAAACTTGGTGGCACTATGCCATTTGTGACCTAATACGTGGGGGGGCCAGTTCATGGTTGGCTAATGGAAGTACATGCTCAAACTGGAGATGTCTGTACACTAAATTTCAGCCTGTGCCCAGAATGACCTACTTCTCTCTGGTAATAATGCCAGATTGGAAGAAACTTCCAAATTTCTTGATGGTAAAGGAAGATTCTGTCCATCATGGCTGCTTCACAGCCTTTGATGTACAGTAACTGATATTTACGCCTTATATCACCTAATGTAGCAGATTCAACAACATAGCTTACCAATTTCTCGAAGAACTGTCCTGAAAGTATTAGAACAGAATTTTCATTTGTGTCTATTTTGGAGCATGAACTGCTCTATTTAAAATTGAAATCTTAAGACATCTCAGGAATGTGACATCATTTTGTAAACTCTCAGGATTAACAAAATGCCACAATTTGTCACAATTGACAATATTTCATCAAAAAATTGCAAAACTGAAGCCAGAAATAATTTCCTTGGTTCAATTATATAGAACAAACTCCAGAATATACAGATTGATAAGTATAACCACTAGGTTGCTTATAATATCAAATAAAAATGTAATAATTTTAATTTAGCAAATACATACAGTACAACATTTGCCGAGTTGCAAACTGAGAAGAGAGTTCTCATTTTGCTACCCAATATTATATCAGTGCCCACAACTGCTTCCTCTTTAAAGGGTAATATAAAAAGATATTTACAAAACCCAGGGTCATTAACCCTGTGAACTGTAAAAGGTCAGAGTTACAATATTTTTGTTGTACGAACGCAATTAAGTTTGAAATTGCCAATTATTTTCTTTTTGTTTCCTGCCTGATTTGAACTGCTAAATGTTAATCAACTCACCTCACAGCTATTGTGCATGGGTACTGGAGGAATGAGGACTATGCAGACTTTTCTTACAAATGTGAGTCCCACTGTGCCCTGAGTTAACATCTATTAGAGTTATAATATAGACCATGCTTACGACACTGCAAGTTTACAGTTGCCCTAGCAAATCACAGAAGTTGCTTTGTGTGACAAACCATGGATATTCTGGCCATCACATGCCCAGCAAACCTCAGTGGTATTGAGGAGCATTTGCACTGCTGCTAGTAATCCTTGGTCACAATTTCCCAATGTGGCGCAACATTCATGTAAAACAAATGTCTTTACTGACTGAGCAGCTCAGTACCCTTAAATTTATGCATTTTAGCAGGGCCATTCTCGTTCTCCAGGGCTAAGCAATTTGCGTCTTATCCAATCAGCTTCACTGCGTCACTTTGATGAAACCAGCTCTTCAAGTGCTGTAATAATCTTGATAATTATCAATTGAACAATTAAGGATTGTTTTAAAATTTGGTAAGGGGGTGGACTGGAGAGGTAGAAAGATGAGTAGCCCTATTTTTTTAACTTCTGTAAACATCTGTAAAGCCCTTTGTGGTAAGGTTTTGTTGAGGAGGATATACAAAATAATATGATTGACTGATGTCTCATAGATTTCTGTACCATATTCATATTATGAAGTGCTGAGATTGAGGTCAGACCATGATATCTTGGTTGTCGATATGCTCTGTGATTAGCAGTCTTCCTCGGACTGTGTATCTTGCAAACAACTGACAAAATAAACTGAAAAAGTATTCTTGATACAGTATACTAAAATAGATTAAAAACAAACTGTTTATTTTACTTCTACTAAGAAGTAAAATAAGTAATAAAAAGTAATAAATATTTAGATGCATTTTTGTTTAGGGACCAAAGGATATTTGCTTTTAACATAGACTGTATGATTACATGAGGAAAATTATTTCAGAAATGTGTTTATTTTTCCCATATAAACATTTTGGAGTCTGCTTCTAAGTGAATTTGACTTGTTAGTGGAAAAGATTGGATGTTTTGGGTCTGAAGCCCTCTCTAAATGTCCATAGTCTATAAATTACTTCTCACTCACCAGATTGCTTGCAGAAAATTGAAGCCACAACATGACCTTATAATGTACAGTATTCCCTGAGTACTGGGGTGTTTTATTTTATCATTTGCTTGACCTGAAGTTGATGTCAACACTGGACTGTATTAACCACCATTTCTATAAATACCAGCTCCAACCATTAGAATCTCATTACCTCAGCCAAATATTCACTTGTGTACAAATTGCTAGTAATCTGTTTTTCACATATTACAGGTATGCATGTAATTACTACAATCACAGTGGCTGCAGAACTATATACTGTACATTAATTAGAATTCTGCTCTTCTAATGTACAATGCATATATGCATATTCATGTCTGTGATAATGTAATAAGACAACATTTTACTTTAATAAACACCACATATAAATACAGGCCACATACAGTATGAATCTTCCTATTCAAATGGAAATTTGAGCAAAGGTTGAGGATTTCAATTTTCTGTACAGTAGTTTAGATAGCAGTCAAAACTTGAAATTAGCCTTGCATTTGCTAAGATGACAAGATCTTAGCTCTTTATAAACTATAGTAATACCCCTGTATCATCATGAAATATCTTGCCCGCTTTTTTTTTTTTTGGTCTTCATAAGGGTGTTTGGGCTATTAATCTTCTCTGGATGAGTAGCTTCTATGTCTGGGGCATTGAAATGAAAGATGAATGTATAGACCACTGACTGTTTACCTTGCCTCTCTCTTCTCTCAGGCCTGAAAAAGCAATCAGAGCACTGGTATAGATGGCTCTGAGAACTGCAGAAATAATACAATAATACTGTGAGGTGAGTGCTGCAGTGAGCAATTAGCAGTAAGAAGTGCAAACAGCAACACAACACGGCTGGGAGTTTCTGTAACCTGAACTGTCACAAGCTGCAGACACATCAGGGGTTTCCATTTTAACAATGAGTACATTCATTACAGAGGGTTCAAAGACTTTTTTAAATCCAAAAATATGTATCCTGTGATGTGAATAATTCATCAATATTCATGTAATCAATAAAGGTTTTAGCATTTCATTTTCTGTGCATAATGGGAGAGAAGAGCGGGAGTGTTGCTAATGACACCAGTTGTATTAATGGTACGGCTATATTTTAATTCCTTTGAAAACTGGCAGAAGAATACTTCTTTCGGTGATCGTCCCTGTGCTGAAATTTTATTAATCGTATCAGAAGCAGTTGCTCACTTTTCTAAAAAAAGCCTTATCTCTTGACCTCCATGAATTTTGCAGCATACTCAGCAAGAGATGAATAAGAAATTCATGAACTATCAAGCCCTAGGTCTCTACGGCTAAAAGCTTGACTTTCAGATCCTTGTGCTACAAGCCAACAGGGAGAAGACAAATTGTTTTGGAAAAGCAGTGTAACACAAACAGCAATCTGATGGTTTCTAATTCTAAATGTTAATATAGAGGCAATTAAGTAACAGCTCCTTTAAAACAGTGGAACGGAGAGACAGTTTATTAGTGAGTCTTTATTTAAACCATTAGCCCTGCAGGAAAACTGATTAACAGCAATTAGCAGCCATCATTATAATTACTCTAGCTCAGTCAGGCATGGATGTGAGACAAACTGGAGAGTTAGAAGGGTAGGTTGGGGGTGGTATAAACACAGAACTCTTTAATTTACAATTTTTACACTGAAATTACAAACCAAATAGGAGGTGTTGACATTTTAAACATTTTCCACTGCTGGTTCACAGGCAGGCAATCATGTCACAAGGTTTCACCACAGAGGCCAACATTAACTAGGCCCATGACCAATAAGGATTCATTATTTCTAAGTTTTCCCCATTATTTTTATTGTCACCACATTTACTTTACTTATCTATTGCACCCATTTTACATTCTAAAACTTGGAATAAATACAGGGTAGCTTAATATATTCTCTTATAGAGAAACAGAATTGAATATGTGAAATTGTTTATTATGTCTGAGTATTTTACAATATGCAAACATAAGGTTTTCTATTCCTATGCTTTAGAGATGTCTGTAACTTGGCAGAGGAGCATTGAGAATATAGATCTTTCATACCAAGGAGAAAATGTGACATATAAAGTTAATCATGCATTCTTTACAATATGTGAACGCTGCATGCTAGCTTTTATATCAGGCCTCTCCCTTTGGTTTTTCCTATAATAAATTATAATAAATTTTTTTTTCAAGTTCCAAAATTAACTGTGCCGTTTTAAATGTTGGTTCTGAACCAGCTGAATAAATAGACTAAGGTAAATAGAAAAATAGTGAACTTCAAGTCAAAACCACAAGGATTACCTGCTACTTCAAAACATTTTAATATGACATATTTTAATTACTCATTACAATTGAAATACTGTAATGAAACAAAGACTGGTTTTCTTGTTTGAAAAGCAGGCAAGCAGAAGTAAAAGCCCCAGTCTCACCACCCACGCTAATCTGTGCACCTGTTGCATAATGTACGATATAAAATCTGCTGTGTTGATGAACATTTTGTTATTTGGTTATTGCACAGCATCGTCTACTAGTGCATGTTGGATACAAAATAGTAAGAGAAAATGTCAGATGAACAAATATTGCAGTAAAAACATAAAAAGAGGGAAAGGTGAAAAGCAAAAAAAAAGGTGGAAGACATCATTTTAAATTCTCAATTAGCTTGTCATCGGTCAGTTTTTTTAACTATCCCTTTGAATTGGGGGTTAAGCATCACATGGTGCTCAAATTGAGTGCACTGTCAGGGTGGATTAATGGAACTGAGGTGCAACCTCCTGAGAAAGGAGAATCACTCCGAGAGAGAGAGATGCAGATGTGGAGGGATGAGATTCAAATGCAGAGTTCAGTATGCAGAGAACAGGGTTCCCCTACACAAATGAGAGCTAATGGAAGAAGACAGGATTTCAGCCTGTGCATTAGCTAGTTGGTGCTGTGCTGCTCAGCCAGGCGTTCACATAGTCTGGTGAAGCATGAATCATTCCACACCAGCCTGACGCACACTCCTCACCAGGAGAACACAAGGCAATGCTTTTGATTGGAAAGAGAGAAGGGTGCACAGGTGGGCGCCTAACCATGAAATACTGTACATGTGTACTGTGCAATTATAAATACAGAGAATTCGAATTCCTTAACATCCCCATCATTAACATAGTTACTGTAGGTGTATGAATAGGAGAGACTAACATGAAAACCTTATAAACGTGAAACATGCAGTATGTCTGATAATCTTTACACCAACCATTTTTAAGAAGTCACTTCTTTAGGAAAAACTAAATATTCTACAGTACATTGATCTGCTTTACATAAAATCAAGAATGACAATGGCTGCACAACCCCAAAGGACAAAACATTACCTATTTTTATTGAAGCTAACTCAAGTAAAGCAAGCACTGTTTAAAGAGAAGCTTGAGGTTGTGTAAAGATCATTATTTTCTGTTTAATCACAGCTCAAAGGCAAAAATAGTCTTTCACAGCATACCAGGAAAATATTCAGTGAGATTTCAGGAATTCAGTGTTCTGTGGTATGTTTTTTTTTAATTTTGTGGAATATCAAATATAAGATGATACTGTAGGTGCTATTTGTATTAAATGCAGTCATGTGTGTGCATTTAATAGGCAGCCTCAGAAATCTTTTCACATCTGGCTCAGAGTGCATGCACACATCACCTACTCCGACACACAAAAAACTCATTAGCATTCCTTCTCCTAGAATCCTGTCTTCCATACAGAGAAGCCGCTAACTGCGACTGCATCAAATGCTTTTAATATCACCCTCATTACTGCATCCACTACATCAAACATGTTTAAAAAAATCCTTTGCTAACTTTAACAGGCTTCCAGTGTATAACAAACAAAAGAAAAACGGGCAGAGCTGTGCTACAACGGTCTTAAAATGTTCATTTCAAAGTGTGGAATTTTAAAGAGATTGAGATTTTTAATTATTTTTATGTCATTTAAGCTCAGAGCAGCTCTTGGTTTTTAATACAGATCTGTACTCAAAGAAATAGGACTGTTCAATTTCTCACAGCCTTCAAAAATAATCATACTTTTCTAGGTTTATACTGTATACTCTCTAACATCTTCATTTAGATGAAAATGCATTGGAGTGAATTGCCTTGTAAACAGGTACTGTATGTGGTTCAAGAGGAAATGAGAGCAAATAGTAGATTTAAATAGAAAGTCAGTCTTGCATTCCAAATAGACCAATTTGTAAAATATTTATAGAAGAACTATAGCATATCTTTGTTTGCAATTATTTCTTCTGGCAACATTTAACAAATAAAGTTAGTGAATATGGAATGTCCTTATATTTTTACCCAAATGTACTCAGATATACAGTACCTGGTAGTTTTTATGTCAAAGACGAATTTACTGTAGGGGTAAATTCTTCATCTAGACTGACATTCTATTAAAAACAAAACATAAAAAGCTTAACCTGCCCTAGATATGTTAGGACATTCAAAAAAGCAGTTTTGCTTAGTCTGTGTTGAGTCCATTTTTCATATAAGAGTTTCACATACTGTACCATATCCCTTAAGGCTCAAACATCTGGCAGAAAAATCTTTCTGCTTTTAATTAAATTGCTTAAGAAATTCTTGAACAATAACTAAAGGTAATTATTAAATCACAGTCTCTCCTACGGAGACATATCCCAAACTCCTTTCAGCTTAATCAAAACTGAAAGAAGCAAGACTGATTTTTCCAAAGCTTTGTGGAAAACTGGCATTTTTTAAGTAAAATAGGAGACAGAATGGAAAACATCTTTGTATAAAAAAGAGGAGATTGTGCACTGAAACACTGAAAGAGCAACTGACTAGTTACATATTATTACTTAGTAATAAGACCTAATAATAACAAGTATCGGCTCTCTCATTCATTCTTTTTCCTCTGTGTGAAGCCATATAGTATTCAGAGTAGTATTACTCAGGATCAAAGTCATTCTCTCAAGCTCCCCTCAAAGGGTCAGAACCACACAGTCCATCAGCCGCCAAATCCACAAAGACAAATGACTGGCCTGTTGCTGTGCCGCGTTTGTGCAGTATATTGTGAGTCCTTGCGAGTAACTGTCTTGTTTGTACTCTGAGGCTTTCTCATGGGAGCTGACTGGAGCTGTAGAACATACGCATTTATCAGTAAGCCACTGTAGTTTTAAGGAGCCAAACTTAAAACAGTGAGTATTGGAAATGATGACAGGGGAAGACATTAACTGAAAATAGCATTCCTATTTTCTGAGTCTTGTTATTGTATTTTGAAATCCCTCTAAAGCAATTGCAGGACTTAACCTGAGAAGTGTTTCTGGGGATTGACAGTTTTAGAAGAATGAAAAAAAAATGACCTTAATATAACTATTAAAAACTAATGTCTCGTGCAGTTATCAACATGATTCATAACATGTATTTAAATATGCTTTTTTGTGACTTGCTTGTTATAACACACGCCAATTCACTATTATAAGAGTACAATAAGTGTCCTGATAAAATTTAATTGAAGAAGTCAGCTTCCACTATGAGCTAACTTGCTTCATCCTGGAGTTGCAGATATTGCTATTGGCTGTAGCTGTACAACAAACCAAAATGATACGGAATCCCTAAAGGGTGAGACTGCCTGGGCACCATTAGATTAGGACGTGCTGAGTGCTCCTCTGCTTGTTTAACAGTGACCCTTGCCTAAGCAATGCCTGATCCACTGGCTTACAGTTTGAATTGCAATATGTCATCTACAAGCCCACAGTGCAATACAAAATTAACATCTACTCTAAGGGGCACATTGTCTAAGGGTTTTCCTTCAGATTATTGCCAAATTTCATGGCAAGTGACAAGGAAAAAATATCAGCAATAATGAGGAGGACCTACAAAAGGGAAAACTGGAAAAAACATATGGTAAATATTCAGAAGAGTACATTTTGTATCTCTACTATTTATACAGTATATCCTCTGTAAATATACACTCAGCTAACACATATGAATGATTATTTTGCAAAGTATTGGTAATATTTGCATGTATGTATTCTCCACAGAATGGTCTTCATTAAAGGTTGGCGCGAAATGTATATTGATGTGGAAAACAAAATAATTCCACACTAATTCTGGACCTGGAAAGCCTTGATTTTATAGGCTTGCTCAAACAGCTTGACTTCTGTTCAACCATAACAATCCCGAAAGGAATGCTCACCATCAGGAAATGTTCTGTTGAAGTGTGCTTCAGAAAAAATGAAAATGGAGTAGCCGACTCTCGAAAAGTGATCCTCTGTTAATTACAGCCTGGCTGCGTCTTCACAGTGACCTTGGCCAGCATGTTAATTTCTCCCTTCTTTCTTCAAGACACTGGCTATGTGCAGTACCTCTTCTCCTGTGAAAGTATTAACACCACAGCTGGGGACTCTGTACTCTCCATCAATAATAATTAGGCACCCACTGATGGAGGTGCTTACCTCAGAAACAGCTAGAAAGGCCCAGTGTTAAAAACTATGTGGGAAACACTAAAGGATGACTATAGACATCAGTCAAACACGACATCAGTCCCCCCAGGATGAAGGTTTATGCTTTTATACTCTGGTATTTTCCATTTTGTCACCGCAAATGCACATTTAGGCACTCTTAGCCTTTTCCATCCTTCGTCTTCAAGAGGGATAAACAGACTTTTACAGTTAGTTTTACATCTCCTTTGACTTCATTAAGGTATGACAACATACTGTACACTAAAACTACTGCTAGTCAACTCTTTTGCGGAAACCTGTTATTAAATACTGTACATTGAACCATTATGACTATGGACCTTTAAATGTTATCCTGTCTTTAATTTACACATTAATTGCAGAACCGCTAAACAGATTACAACAATTTTGGGAATATAAGAAAATATCTGATATACACAGTGAATTTAAATTCCAATTAATGAGTAAAAACTCAAGAATTTAAAGCATTTGTGAATGTTAAATGAGTGTGAGGGAACTTTGGCTTGATCCTCTGGGACTGGGACCCCCTGCAGAGAGAGGAGTGAACCAAGGGGAGCTACAGCAAAGATGGAGATGGACTGGAGAATGGGTGTGTAGGAAGACATTCTTATTTTTGTTATTAATAACTTTTAGGAGATGTCGTCAGGGACGGTTTCATGTTAGGACAGCTGAGATGAAAGAGAACTTGGTTGCTGTCATCCCATTTAATTAATTTTACATTCTTTTACTTATTCCACCTGTGCTCCCAACAACAATAATAGTATTAATTACAATAATAACCCATCAAACAAAAACACAAAGCAACTGAAGTGTGAGCATGTTTATTTTGTTCTGTTTATGTACAAAAATGAAATGAAAATGATCATAACTCAGTATCTGAAATAAAGAACAATGATCTTCTCTAAGCAAATACGCTTCTAATTCTCTGTAGGCTTGAAAGATGTACCTTGAGGAAAATTATTGTTACACGGAAATCACTTTTGTCCAGCTTGCGTTTAATGACAAGTTCATCTCTCGCAAAGTTTGATTAATAGTTTAAGCTTAAAAGAGATATATATTATCCCCATAAAAGTGAGCCAACTGTAACACTAGAAAGCCAAAGTAATGCATAGGAGACCAATAAACAGGACTTGTCAGATGGAGAAGCTGCTCCGTTTGCCAGTTAAGTAGCAGAACAGTCCAACTCTTTAGACCAAAACAGTTAAACACAGAATTACAGTATGGATCTGGGAAGCTGAAAGTTTAATGAGAAACACATATTACCTTCTATAATGTAGGAGCTTTTATATCCAATTCTGCTTTTCCTTAAGATATAAGATTGACATGTTGTGCAGATCTTGTCCTGATTCTCAAGAGAAGAGAGAATCAAGAATCAAAGTAATTCATAACACAGATAAAAACAGATGTTTCAATACATCAAAAGAGTGATTCAATTTCTTACTGCATGATTGTATCACCACTTTTATTTATCTTATAAGAGTTATGAGTGAAATCATGAATATACAGTACATTTAAGGGGCTATAATCATGAGAGATTTTAATTTTCTTTACAAAGACTGGGAAAGCTTACTAGAAATATCAGCAGTTGAATATGAAATTGCTAACATGTCTTTGACATCTTACTCAGCATGTCAAAACAGTTACAGGAGGGAATGCCTGTACTGATCTAGTCTTTCTGGATAATCAAGATAAAGTGAAAGCAGGTGAGGTGAGATAACCATCTCTCATCTAGGTAATTATTATCATAATATGGTATACATCAGTAAAATTATACAGGTAGAGTAAAAAACAAAGGCATACAAATTCAGAAAAGCAGATCATGAAAGAACAAGAGTATTTCAGAAAAGTAAAATTCTACTTAATGCAAATAACATATTTATATGTAGAGAAGGTAAACGAGATTAAGAAAATAGTGACTGAAAATATAAAGTAATTAATGAAGAATTAAAATAAAAGAGAAAGAAAGCACAATACTGTTATTGTTTTCAGTATTACAAAATAGAAACACTTGTTTGTTTCCTCACAAAGGATGAGGTAAAGATTCTCAGAAATAACAGGAAAAGTTTAGACAATGAAAGAAAGACACATTAAGTGAATATTTCCCTCAGGTGTTCAACGAAGAAGAAAAAGGACAACATGCCCCAGGCTAAGAAAAGACAGTTGTGTTTTATATAGTACTACCACAGAACACTGAGAATCATAACATGTATTAGAAGTGCTTAAAGATATACAAATCCCCAGAGACCAATAATATTCTGCACATTGTACTTAAGGAAATGTGTTGTTATTCATGGACATGGAACATTTTTTTACAGTGACTAAAGGCAGGGGTCCAGTTTTCAATGGAATGAAAAACTGCTAATGTAGTACCCAACCAGAAAAAGAGTGATCAAAAATTCCATACTGTATAAGGTTATAGGAATGACTATTAGAATTAACCAAAGGATATTATGAATGGCAAGATACTAGACGATAGTCAACATGCATTTAGAAATGATATCTTCTGAAGAAAAAAGAGAAATGGAAACAAATGATAAGGTATTTTTAGTTTTTCAGAAGGCTTTCAATAAAGTTCTGCATTAAAGATTAATGGATTAATTACCGACAGTATGCATTCAAGTGATGCATGTTTTTGAATTATGAACTGGTTGATGGATAGGAAGCAAAGCATTAAAAAATGGGAATTGCTTAGATTGGGAAGATTGTATTAATGGAGTACCACATGGATCTCTATTACGACCACTGCCCTTTCCAATGTACATCAATGAACTGAAGCCAAAAAGAAAATCTAAAATAATCTAAAAATCTGAAATAGGCAAAACTGAAGACTGGGCAAGCACATGACAAATGGCAAGTAGCGTAATTACCACTAAAGGAAAGTTCATCAATTAAATCAGGAGCAGATTCATTACTGAGCCAGATGGATATCTGAGCAAAACTTAGCAAAGACATGTCAATCGCATACAGCCATACCTAATCACCTAATCTAATTTTCTAATTATCATTAGAAAATTAGCTACAGTATATAAATATCAAACACAAACAGATCCCTTTGCATTAATCTCAAGCATCCTTCTTCCACTGCAATATTCACATTGCTACTCACCCAATCCTTCTGAATGAGGTTCAAGCCTCTTTGTCCTATAACTAGAAGGCTAACCATTTACCAAGTGAGTAGAGCAGCAGCAATACCACTCTGCAACTCACTCACAACTGGCAACCCACTGAAGCTAAGTGAGCTTGGTCACCCTGCGGTCCATGTGGGTCCTAATGCCCCAGTATAGTGACACTACACTGTAAACAGGCGCTGTCTTTCGGATGAGACGTAAAACCGAGGTCCTGATTCTCTGTGGTCATTAAAAATCCCAGGGCGTTTCTTGAAAAGAGTAAGGGTGTAACCCCGGCGTCCTGGCCAAATTTCCCATTGGCCCTTACCAATCATAGACAAATATTTTCTGAAATACTCTTGTTCTTTCATGATCTGCTTTTCTGAATTTGTATGCCTTTGTTTTTTACTCTACCTGTATAATTTTACTGATGTATACCATATTAGTCTATTTTATAACTAGTCACCCCTTACCAATCATGGCCTCCAAATAATCCTCATCTATGAATTGGATTCATTACTCTGCTCTCCTCCCCACTGATAGCTGATGTGTGGTGAGTGTACTGGTGCACTATGGCTGCCGTCACATCATCCAGGTGGGGCTGCACATCGGTGGTGGTGGAGGGGAGTCCCTATTACCTGTAAAGCACTTTGAGTAGAGTGTCCAGAAAAGTGCTATATAAGTGCAAGCAATTAATTATTATTATTATTAAAGCAAAACCTATCCCACCAAGTACTCACAAAGCATTTAATTCTTGGATGTTTGATGTCCCATTAAAAGGAGTTTTGGAAAAACAAGAACGCTAAAGACATTACACTTAGCAGTATTCTAAGTTCTCAGCCAAGGTACAAGGCAGGTATAACAGACCAACTAGTTCTTTAGAGCTCTGCAAGACTACTTACCAACTGGCCTGGGAGATAGTCTTTTAAATTGTCAGCTCCTGCTTTGATACCTCTTTTCTCTTTTCCAGGTATGGTGCTACCATGAAGTTTGCTGAATCATGAATCTTCTATGAAGGGTAAGTGTACATGTATTTTGTAGATTTTGTTTCACGTTTTAAACTAAACTGGAACATTGGTGGTAATGCCAGCATTGGCTGCAAGATAAAGTCAACTGATTGGACATCTTCAGAAGTAACGGTGAATCATGAACTAGTGGACACCAGAGGAAAATAAAGAGAACTAATAAAGAGAATAAAATGGTTGTTGGAGTCTGGAACATACTACCCAGCCATGTTGTTTAAACTAATACCCTGGCTTCTTTCAAGAAACAGCTGGATGAGATCTTCAGATGAACTACTGTATCTAAGTTAATGAGTTCAATGGCCAAAATTACCTCTCCTTGTTTCTAACCATACTTACTGTATGTCTTTATTTATTTGGCTTCCACAGTGTTATTTTTCACATAATACAAATAGAAAGAACATAATTACAAATATGATGTACAAATAATGAAGTTTTAAGAAATGACATCTTTATTTAGGGCAACTTTGGATAAAATTGATAATCAGACTCATTTTTAGTCTTTAATTCTCAGTATTATTTACCATGCTGAGAGGACTAATTCATTTACAGGACAGGCTAATTGCAGTCCTGCTGGGAGAGCCTGTAGTATCAAACAGACCCATGTGTCCAAGTGACATCTGCTCCACAGCTGAGACTGATGATCCTGACAGACAAAGACACTACTTCAGACTCATTGGTGTCATTCTGGCTCAGGACCATGGCTCATTACAGTAGGTATTTTCACAGGAGGTATTTAATCTAAAATATAACATAAAAACTGAAAGACGTAGCCACTTTTCTCTCATCAAAAATGAACAGGTTTCCAGGTTTAAACAAAGGGTCAAGCTTCACGTGGGTCTATTTAAATCAGATTAAATCCACCAATTCCACCAATTACAAATTATAAACCAAGAGCTTTACAGTGGGCAAAAAACCCTGCCATAAAGTAAAGGATTTGTAATTTGCAACCACAGTGTGGTGTCAACATTTTAATTTATTTTGAGCTACATTGTCTATTATCATGCTGTACTGTGCATAGGTGAGCTTTTTTAAAGGAAATTGAAAGATCTTAAAATATAATTGGATTTTCATGTAATAAAATTGAACCTCATGGAGATTCTCACATTAGATAGATCAGTTCTGCTTTTAAAATTCAATGGCTAAATCTCATACCATCAGAATCTCATAGAATAATGGAAATTTATTAAAAATGTTTCAAAAATCTCTAGCATAGCCTGCCTGCACTACAGAATGTAAACAGCAAAATACACATTTTCTGTTTGGAATAAAAAACACATGTAATATGAAATTTGAGACTTGGCGGTAATGGAACAAATCTTGCCCTGAGCAGAAATGAGAATGTTCTGTAGTTGTATTTTCTGTAGGTGATGATTGTTGCCATTGTTACTGGTGATGCTCTGTTTCCACATGTTTTTTGGTTACTCAAATACATTTCTGCATGTCTTACTACTCCCTCCTTCTTCACACAGGCAGATCAATTGCAGCTAAATCCAGTCCCTATAACCAGATGGTTCCACTGAAGTTAATTAATGCTGTAGCGAAGATAAAATGAAATTAGCTAAAATGCTTTTTTGAATTCTGACTCCAGTGCCTAAAATCTGAGGACTACTTCCCAACATCCTTTGGGCCAGAAGTTAGAAAAAACATTTTTGTAAATAACATTTGACTCTGCTGAGCTGGGAATTAGATTACTGACAGTGAATGGTTTTTTTTTGTAACTGGGTTTAGATTGAATAATGCTTTTTATGGATGACTCCTTCAATGTGTCTTTCCTCTGCTTGTAATGTTTGAAGTAATTATTGTGGAGTCAGTAACAGGAGACCGATTTCTATATACTGTACACATACAGTATGCACATGGAAAAAACATACAATACAAAAGCACATCCTGATGCTATCTTTAGCTCTGTAGTGAAGGCACTAAAGTGAAGATGTCATGGTTATCTTGAAAGTACTGAATGTGCCAATTACTGCAGGAATGCCACATTAACATGGCAAAAATTGTATTGAAAAATCTATTAGTGGGAAATGATCAAAGGGAATTCAATAACACAAAACTGAATACTGCATATATTTTCTGTAACAAAAAATCTCAATCAAAACACAAGATTCAGAGAGAATTCAATTTCTCTCCAAAATGGAAATAAAAGTCTCAGCTTGCAGTCATCAGATTTAAACTATGAAAACCTTTTTAATGCAGATTGGTAGGACAGAGCAGGATGCAGCTGAAGAATCTGCTTCACAAACAAGGGAAATAACCTGTTTGTTTAACATTCACCATGTACAGTAATTCAGATATTACACCTGAAAGACATACAGAACATGTATTGGAAATGTGACCGAATGTATTGCATACAGTGTATATGTGATTTACATTTTCCAAGCAAGAACCGAGTCACATCACCTGTGCATTTTCTATGCATGATCAGGGTAAGACCAGGAAAGGTTAAAATTTTAATTCCATTCAAGCGTCATCATGTGAAGCTGGTCCTCGCCCACGCAGAAGGTTATTTGAGGTGAGCACGTGAGGTCTGTCTTGGGCCTGTCAATCTCACTGAGGAATCGACTTGCCATTAGCACCTCTGCATCCCTGTGAAAGGAGGCTTTTTATTTTTAATGTGATTTCTGTCATGGATGATCAGGATTAAGCTGAACTTTGTAACATAATCACAATGGGATAGTCAGAACATCAATTGCTTGCTTTTTCAAATAAAACAATCACAAAGAGCCTAGTGCAGGGGTACTATGAAATATATTTGACAATAACTGATATCACCGACATCAGAGATATAAGATCTAATTCACATTTACTTGGATTTGATTGATATAAATAACAATAAAAAACAACATTTGTTAACTTAATATGTTAACTATATTTTAAAAACCTGTCATATATGCAAAATTACTATGTCATATTATAAGAACTGCATTTTACTTTTTTTTATAAAGTAAACATTGACAAATATTATAAATCTGTACATATTATAAAATAAGAAAATTAAAATTATTGAAAGAAGAAAGACTTTGCATTGCTCTTTCTTAAAATAACATAATTAGTTAAGTATACCTTTAATCTACGTACTGTATATTACCAAAACAAATTAAGAACAAGAAAAGACCATTTGATCCATCTTGGTCATTTTGTTGTATTAGTATACTGTACTTTGTATGTAATTTTTTTTCTTACAATATTTTCTAACCTGAAATCACTAGTTCCTAATCTTTTGGATTTGGGAGAAGAATGTGTTTTTTTTATTCTAAAGATTTTAAATTGAATTTTCTAAATACAGTTATTCCATCTACAAATCAGTATTTAGTCTTTGGCGCTGTAAATATGACTATTGACATCAGCTCATGTTTGCCTGTTTCTTACAGGTCTTTGCTCTAGGGGCTGTCACTTGTGTTTCTGATCAACTCTTTTGTCTTTTAGTTGATTTTTTACCCTTCAGTACAGTAGCTTTACTGCTGAAAAGATCTCCTATTGGTGTGCAATGCTGTGCATACAATTAAAGTAATCTTTGACCAATAATTAGTATTTTCACAGAGAAATACTCCTGTCCAATCCAAATCAGGAACTTAAAGAATGGATATTCAGCTACGAGAAATAGGAATAATTTTATAGCAATCTAGTAGATACTGTAGATAAAAAATGCCTTCTAGACCTGTTGGGATTTTTTTTATTACATTCAAATAGACAAGAATGATGGCTTCTTACTTATTTGCCTTCTCTTGTTAAAAGCCTCCCGATTTTCACAGACGGTATTAATGCCATGACATTAATGTGGTTCTACATAGGACATAGTCATTACAAAATTTGTTACAAAAAGGTCATGAGGACTCGTCGAGTCTAGGACTTTAAGGTGCTAAAGTTAATCTTTCAAATGCAAATGTAAGTATTTAGATTGGGTTACTGAATCCTGCCCTGCTCTGCTGCAGAACGGATTATGAAATGGAAGGATTTGTTTAAATACAGTATTTTCCATATCAAGCTGTCCTTTCTATTGCAAGTGTAGTAATTGAGAATCCCCTTGCATTTCATATTCATAAAGTCTCTGGAATGGCTGAGAGGAACTCCTAGAACATATTTAAATTATTTTTTATTTTAGTGAGCAGCTAAACTGAAATTAATCCCACATGGTGGTTCAGCAAAACTGAAAGCATTAATATTCCTTTTCAAGGAACACTAAAGAAGGCTAGTGTCAAATATGTTTTTCAAGATTGTTTCATCAGTGCTAGAGCGCTGGCATTGTGTGCTCTGGGAAGACTTCCTGAGTCATAGCTCTGGCTATTAATTCACTGTCTCTTGTACTTGAGCAGGGTCTCAGAGAATAAATTACCTGCCGACAGGAATACCGCTTATAAAGACACCATCTGTGCTTTACGAATCAGCACTGATTTGCTGAAGGAGAAAAAAAAATTCAGACCCTCCTACACAGTCATGAAAGGAAACCAGATTTCAAAACTAAAAAGTCTATCATCAGAGCATTTCCTTTTGACTTAACAGGGCAACTATTTCAGTCTGTGACCTTTAATTTGTTGCTGCAAGAAAGTAGCTTTTACTTCTGCTTTCAGTTTCAGGTAGTATCAAGAAATGCTTGATGTACACCACCTGCAGTGGCCCTCTATTTGGGGAAATCGCCCATGACTTCTAATTCAGTTCTGGCTGCTCAGAAAATGAAATGGCACAAATGGTTGAAGTTAGCCCAGCCCCAGCTAAATTATTTAAAGGTCAAGCTGATTACCTTCTGAAGCTTACAATGCTAAGTTTTTCACAGTATTTTAGAAGCTTTCAAATAGCTTGATCATGTTAATGCCGTGAATTTCCAATTTACTTTGCCATGGGTCCTTTGACTTCCTATCATGCTTTACTATTTCTGTGCTTTACATTACTTTCACTCTGCTTTTAAGATGAAAACCATAAAAACATTTTCGGATGAATGAATAAGAAAAACAGTCTGTGTTTGTGAGGAGCAAATGTTTTATATGGTCAAGAATTGTGGTAGACTTGAACAAACAATTCTCTTTTTAGTTAAAACTCTTTATACAGAAGCAGTTTCACAAAATCTGTTCGGTTTAACATTCTGAATCATCCAATACCTGCTGGAAAACTAAAACCACAATCCTCTTGGGTGTTTTTTATTGATTTTTCAGCTGTCTTTCAATGTACAGTGTACCGTACTTGACTTCCCTGTGTTATTCACAGAAAGACCTCCTCTATACCTCTCTCGAACATGTATGCCCTTTCTGAGTCAAATCAAATAAAGCTTAAGCTGTGGAGCCTTTTTCAGGTGAGGTCCTTATTTGTCTATTGTTGGGTCCTCATCCCTGAAAAAGGCTCCAAACGTGAAACATTGCTTCTACCTTCTACTTTTTATTTTTCACCTAGGAATAACCTGTTTTCTAATTATGTATTATGATACAGTTTCCTGCCTGAAACATTTGCAGACAATCTTTGTATCAACAAACAAACAAACAAACAAACAAACAAACAAACAAACGTATTAGTGGGACATATTTGATGTTACTCATAATTGCACAATGATGCACTTCTCTTCAAAATTCCAATTTCTTAGCTGGCTACTTGAAGTAGACTAGTTCAGGTCTTTTCACTGCTAAAAGTACAAGCAGTGTAACTGCAATGTTTCTCTTGCCCAATAGGATAAAGGACCAACCCTGAAGACAGAATTCTCCAAGACTTAGAAAACAAAGCCCTTTATAGGGTTAAAAATAATTTTAGAAATGACAATACCAGTCCTTCTCCCTGCTTTTATTTGCCTTATGGTTTCAGTAGAATACAAACACTTAAAGCAGGAGTGAACTACTTTCCTTCCTCTTGAGTTCTAAATTACCTAATTAAACTCATGAGTTGCTCAATTGGACAAGATAGAGCCTTTTCTTGCTCTTGAAAAGCTGGAGATTTAAAGAGATCTACTATACAGTATAAAACCAGCTGGATGGCAGTCCTTGAGGACTAGAGTTGATTGTCAAAATGACAGTGGTCATCACTTTTTTGCTGCACAAGGACTGAACAGAATGGCTACTACAGCTGAGAGGGCAACAATGCTTGTGCACCAACATACTGTATGTATGTACAGTATAACTTAACTGATGTGTACATTAACTCCATACTTTCAGCAGTTGTCCTAGGATGGAAAGTCCACACTTGTTACCTCTGATCTTCTAGGACCAGTGGCTCTGAGGAAGAAAGAGCTCCACAAACCCATCAGGTCCTCCTCCTCTCTATGTCACAGGTGCTGTGCGACCCACTGCATGCCCAAAGCTCCAGGGATTGTGAGCTATCCTGTACCCACACCTTCACAGACACATCACAAAAGGGAAAACATGGGCAAACACAAGCACACACACTGTGTACAATGTCCTGAATATCACCAGGGCTCCATGTCCATTACAATATATTCACTCAACAACCCAATGATATCCATTTGTGATTGGGCATGTAGGTTCCGGTATTGATATTGATTTAATCCAGGCTTTAATCATAGTTGTTTTACTCATAATAAATAATGGCAAAACCTTTGGGTCAAAGGGAAACCACTTTTTGTGGCATTCATTAACCATACCAAAAGAGAACCTACCTTTTAACTCAAACCAGTTGCCTATAGAGCAAGCAATTGTAAATCGATTGATTGCTGTATATAAAATGAAAAGCAAATTAATTAACAAATATGTTAAATAAATAATACACTTTAACTAGGACACTGACATGCTCAAGGGCTGGTCTGTTTTGATTTAATGTGTGTGTTTCTGTCTTCCTATGAGTGTGTAAAGGAACAATGAAAGATTAAGATACTATCATTCGTTACTATAGTTACATTAAAGAATGCTAAAACTTTGAAGTGTAAATTGAAAGAAGCAAGAAGAAAGAAGCCTTCCCACACAAAGCACCACTGATATGTGAGTAAGACCATCATCAGTTCATTACACACCAGGAAACCATTCAGATTTAGTGAGAGAAGCAGTTCTATGAGGCTCTGAAGTCCACAAAAGGATATGAGAGGTGGGAAAATGAGGACTTCACAATTTTTGATCAAATTATATTCTAAAGAAATATGAAAAATATTAAATATGCATAGAAATATTTCAATTCAGAATTTTCACAGAGTTCGGTAAGAATTAAATAAACCATATAAATAACAATTAGATACATTTCACTAGGATCAACAGCATCCAAGAATTGATTTGTTATAAATAACAATTAGATACATTTCACTAGGGTCAACAGCATCCAAGAATTGAATGCTTGGTGAATGTTTGGATTTATGTGGTGAGATAGGTTTGGCTTAACCTGTCTGGCTAATGGGTGGCATCCTGGTCATAGATCAAGGAGGCTTGAACTCCATTCAGATTCGAGTGAACTAAGGGGAAGCTGCAAGATGCAGAAGGGCTGGAGGAGGGATGCTTGAGACGAATGCAAAAGAAGGCATTTGTGTTTGATGTATACAGTATATACTGTAGCTAATTTCATAACAATGGTGATTAGATACAGCTGTGTGAGATTGACTTGTCGTTGTTATCCCTCCAGAGCTTCAGTTTATAACTTCCATTTATGGTATTTTGTTAGTAGACAGTGTAAATAATGTATATATGGGAATATGGTATGATTTAAGAGTTACATATTACTTAACCATTTTAAAAGTCTTTATACTTCTTTTACAAAAAAGGCAAGCATAGAGTTTTTAGGCAATCTCCTTCACAGAAGACACCTCAGCCTTTTTGCCAGGCTATCTAGTCTCAAATCTACAACCACTGAATTTAAAGACAGTTGCATCATTCCCTAAGACTACAACCTATGATAGACAAACATTTATAAAACTATAATTTAATAATTTTAAAAGAAAACTGTCCCATTCAGGCTACATATATTTTTTAATTAATAGATAGCAGGTGTGTCTCTTGTTCATGAATCCATCTGAAAGTAATCATGCCTGGCTGGTCATGCATACAGCAGGAAGCAAGGACATATTTTAGAGGAATGTCAAGGACTGAAAATGTCCCTTGTGCAAAAATTTCCCAATTCTTTTCTAAGGTCAGCGTAGTAGAGATTTCACTACTTACAACCAATTCCAGTTCAAGTCTTCAATACACACAGATACAGTATTTAATTATTTAACTGAATATTCCTGAAATAAAAGAGTGACTAAATTATGGAAAGGAATACACTGGAAAAGACAATAACTCTGTTCATAGTGGTGAGCAACAACACGTGACTTTTTCATAACTGATTTACTCACCTCCTGGTCCCAAAGGAGTCTTCACTATGTGCCATGACCCTGTTTTAGTGGTAGGACATGCATGTCCCATGGATCCTGAGAGATGTATTACAAGACTAAGACAGGAACCCAGCTGTTCTCAGGTGAGGGGTCGGATTAGGGACAGAACCTAATCTTTTAAGTTGGGGGTTGCACATAGTGGCAACAACTGTACTCCATAAAAACACCAACAGGTTACCATGTCACTGTGAGTTTTCCCAGACAATATTTCCTGCAAACCACTTGCAGGGTGTTTGGATGTCAGTTTCCAGAAACATGCAGCAGTTTTTGCAGGAAAATAATTTAGGTGTCGGTGCATGCTGATAACAGCCTGAGTGATGATTCACCCTCAATCCTTTGCTAAGTCTGCTTAACAATGCTGCTTTTTAATGGAAATACCAGAAAATATTGGGAAAGTGTATCTCTTCAGCAGACATGACTCGAAAGGATTAAAGGTGTTTTTTTGGAAGGCTGATTTATCGATTTGTTGGCTTTAATGACCTTCTCTCCTTCAATAAGTGCTCCTGTGCTTACAGCTCTGGTTCAAGAAAGCTGAAATACTTGACTGTGTCACCAAAAACAGGAAAAAGAACTGTTTTCTGTTTAATTAAAAGACAGTGCACATTGGAATCGGACAAATTTAATATATGCTTGAAGAGAATACTGTATTTTATAACAGTGCCAAAATTAAACAAGAACATGTTGAAAAACTATTTTATAGTTGTTAACTGGGTTGCCCATTTTCTTCCACTGTTGAATAACATTAACCAGCCTTCACATTCTCTTTAATTTGAGAAGTTAATTAGAAGGCAGTTTGTTTGCCTAAACAAGAAAATAAAACAACAGAATACAGTGATAATAGAGTGGAGATACTATCAGTAGTTCAGTGGCATTTAATACTCATTTGCTTTTTCCAGTGCATTAAGGCACAGCTTGACATGCCCTAGGTAAACATTATCTCCTCACACGCACACTGTCAAGCTGTGTGTGGGTGTTCATGTGTGCAGGACACTACCGCTTTTGTCTGTTTTATCTATCATGTGACATCTTCACTGAATTCTCTACTAATTATCTAAAATGTACTGCATTTACTGCCGATAAGCATTTGATGTGTTTAACAGTAAGGACACATAAAAAAAATGAACAATTACATGTTCATTAAAAAGACCTTGTGATATAAGACAGTCCTGTTTTCTCAGGAAACAGGATATTCAGGATATACGTTTCTAGCAGTGTGTTTAATGCATAACCTAAGAAACACAGTTGTATTTTGTTTTGGAAAGGTAGGAAATCTCATTTTTGAAGCAGATAAAGATTTCTAAAGTCCTCCCTCTGCAGTGGGTGTGCTAGTTGATGTTAAATACACATTGTATCATCTCATACAGAGACTTATAAGACCCTGAGGAACTGTGAAGAGCAGCCCTTTGGGAATAACCCATACAGTAACTGTCAGAACCATCTGTCTCTGCCTTGAGGAAGCCACCCTTTTATGACCATGGCACACAGCAAGCACTGCAGCTCACTTCAGACCAGCATATTTTAATGTAATTTCTATCAAAACCTCTGTGCAAAAACACTCTCTGTCAAAGAAATCTAGTCTTCCAGTTGCATCCCAGGGACTTTACAAAAAAGATTTTACCACATTGTGGAAAAATGATTTGTTATCTCAATATTCACATTGAACTGGTATTGCACTCATCCAAATCTACAGTACTTACAGATAAACTTAATAAATTTCTTCCATAGAGATGCATATTGTTACAGTATATGTCGAAAACTGTATTAAGTTATATCTTTGTACTTTAATGTAGCTTCATGTTCAGCAATAATATAAGTGAATATACAGTGATATCACCGAAAATAAAAAGCAACACAAAAATGTACAGGACACGGAGCAAGATCATTCATGTTGGAAAGGAAAAGTTTGATGACCTAAATCATTTTCAAAAATTATTTTTCTATCGGATCAGGCCCTAATCAAAGAACCAGACTCTATCTGTTATTCTTCATCTCTATGATGCTATTCGGCAAACAAACATAAAACAGGCAAGCACATACTTGTCCTACGCCTGCCCTATAAAAGCCTCTTCAGAGTACTAACATGCTTTTCAAAACACTTCCCCTCTTGTGCTCCAATCTAAAAATACAGCTCCAAAGTAATTTTACTCACCCTGCTCATTTTTTTACTCAGAATACTAAACCTTAAGACAGTTGAGGAAAAAGAATAATGCCAGATACTAACTCAACACAATGTCAGACTTGCATGTTGCCAAGAACAACGGCTCCTTCCACCCACACATACGCCTACAATGAATTCCTCATGCCAGAAGCTCACGTGTTGTGTTCCTGGATCAATTCCCAAGCTTTTAGGACATGCTGCCTAATAGAACCGTCTTCCTACAAATCTTCACAGCAGGAATGAACGCCGGAAGCATTATCTGTGTGCCTCAAGAGCTACTGTTGCTTAGAGTTGATGAAGCAAACTAATAGGCAGTGACAACCTGAGCATCAATAATTGAAAACCCATGCTTTTGAAAGAATGGCAATTTCAAGCACAGGAGCTTCTACTGAAAGCAAGCTGATTACATGTTTGAGCTTAAGAACACAAGAAATGTTACATTCAACTCAACTTGCTTGTTTGGTTGCTAGTAGCTTATCGATCTGAGAATCCCAACTGTCTTTTCTTGAAGGATATTAAGGAATTTCCTTTACCCACACAAGAAGCGTGGGTATGCTATTCAAGACACCCACAGACTTTGGTGTAAAGAAATACTTTGTTTTTCATACTGTATCTACTCAACTTTCACTTGTGTCCAAAAGAACCTTGCTTCACAGCCAAATCTGAAATAACCTTTTAGGTTGACATTGACAACTTTAAACATTGGAACATTTCTATCTAGTTTTTTAACCTGTTCATGTATGAGATTCCTTTATTGCAGGAAACAAGATCATCAGGAATAGGTACCAGATACAGTAATTGGTCCTGCGTATCACATATTGGGATGAACTGCCAAAGTTGAGGGCTGAATCAAGTACAACAAAGTACAGGGATAATTAAATAACAGATCTTCTTATACAAAATTTGTACAACTCTGGTTCTAGATGTCTGCAGATTAGCAAGTTTAACAGATCTCTTTAAATCAACAATACAGGATACAAACAGAGCACAATATGTTAGATTAACATATATTATCAAGGTTTCTGATAAAATATTAATCCTCAAATTGCAAGTAGTAGGCATTCAGAAAAAAGTGTTTGGAATGAGAACTGTTCAAATGATAGAGAACAGATTTGTCCATTCAATTAGGGAGGAGTACTGCACAGATCTGTATTGTGGCCACTGTTGATTGTTATTTATATCAATGATCTAAACTCTCATATATACAGTAATCTAGACAAGGTCCCAGATGGTGATAGAATAGGAGGAATAGCAAACACTGTTATAGCTGCAAAGGAAATTCAAACAGATTTAAATAAAATTCAAGACTGGAAAAACATTATTATCATCTTCTAGATAACATTGGGAATCAATAAGAAAACAAACAGAATGATGGTACTGTAGATATAGTTAAAAATACAGAAATTAAATAAAAAGATATTCTGATTAGATTGTGTAATTTCTTTGTACAGTAAGATCTCCTGTTCAGAATATTAAAAATCTCAATTGTGGTTACCCTGGTACACAAAAAAGAGTAATCAGACTCAAAAGCATGTACTACTAATGGACTACTTTTTTGTCTTGAACAGCCTACGTGAGGACCTGATTTAACTATTTAACAATTCAAAATCTTCAAAGGAATTGACAAAGTGAACACAAAGTCTCAACACTGAGACACAAACGAGAGGGCATAAGTGGAAACTAAAGAGAAGTACATAAAACTGAGGTACATCTTTACACAATCTGGAGCAAGGCATGTTTATGCTGCCAATACCCTGTTTTTTATGATCTTGGATGGTATTGGATCAATTAACTATTAAAAACCTAATGAGATAAATAAAAAGATATTCTGATTAGATTGTGTAATTTCTTTGTACAGTAAGATCTCCTGTTCAGAATATTAAAAATCTCAATTGTGGTTACCCTGGTACACAAAAAAGAGTAATCAGACTCAAAAGCATGTACTACTAATGGACTACTTTTTTGTCTTGAACAGCCTACGTGAGGACCTGATTTAACTATTTAACAATTCAAAATCTTCAAAGGAATTGACAAAGTGAACACAAAGTCTCAACACTGAGACACAAACGAGAGGGCATAAGTGGAAACTAAAGAGAAGTACATAAAACTGAGGTACATCTTTACACAATCTGGAGCAAGGCATGTTTATGCTGCCAATACCCTGTTTTTTATGATCTTGGATGGTATTGGATCAATTAACTATTAAAAACCTAATGAGATAAATGGGTCTAATGGCCTCCTCTATTCACAGACTTGGTTATGTTCTTATATTCTGAACAAACCTGTATGAGTGAGAGAAGAGAAGTCTTTAAATTTGGCAGATTAGGTCAGTAATTAGTTGAATCAGTTGCCAAAACTCAGTACTGAGAAATAAGGTAATTCTAAAACCGGTGTAGTAATACCGAACAAGCAGAATAATTGATATTAATGTATCAGTATAAAGTAATCTGTGAAAGACAAGAAAATCTCTAACTCTGCTTTGTCTTGATCCCGATGGTCAGTGAAATGAACACACAGCTAATTTGTTTCCCAATTATATAAAAGGTGGAAAATGGTCAATTCTCCACTAATTACTATATGCAATACAGAAAAAAATCAAAAATAATTTTGAAAAAAATCATTAACATTTTATTTACTTGGTGACATGATAACTACAAATGAGCACAAGTTCTTATTTTGTGATGTCAGTAGGGATCTGATCTAAAAGTAGGAGCTATCACATAGCTTTAATGCTCTGTATTCTTATTGGTTTTCTGTGCCTGCTCTAATATCACTGGAGCTACTGTAGGTTCATTTGCAAAACTAAATTATTATGCACTTTCATTTTAAGTTAACTTGCTCAGTTGTCATTGTACCCTCATCATACAGATTTTCTAGAAAAGCTTAACTCTAGAAGTAGAATAGTAGGGGAACCATATACTATAACACTACAAGCCCCAACCCTTTCTATGTGGAAATTAATTGGTTTATTTTCCTAGAACTGTGTATGCAAAGACTTTGTAAACACACATTTGGAATATAGGCATCAAGATAGTACACTTACACCTGAAGAAGGCTTCACAGCTGAAACGTTGTGTCTCTTTTCTTTTCAGCATGGAATAAACAATTTCAAGTGATGGATGGATGGAAATTTGGAATATCTGTTTTTTTAGACTTATCAATTATCCAATCCTGAACTCAGTAAGAGGATTTCTTGGCCACACACCAGTGTTTGTACCTTCCCCTGACAAAACCTTATTGGATGCTTACAATTGCAATGACTGTTTTGAATAAATCCAGGAAATCAAAAATCCCATTAACTCAATCTCCTCATTTACTAAGTGACTAATTAATAAACACCAAAAGCTTGCAGAAAACAATAAATATAAATTAACACTTACCAAAGAAGCAAGAGCCAGAACCACCAGAACTTAATTGTTTAATTAGGACCCTACATTCCAAACAAGCTGACTTACCTACGATTTTCAGTTTAATGCCAACCTGAACATTTGAATTGTACCACCTGAAAATATATTTGGAAAATGGTTTGACTTTGTTAAATACTGTACGTATTTCAGCACTTCACCTCGATAAGAACCTATCAGTGAATAGTGAGTATCTTACATTATACAGTATAGTATGTACAATTGTATTTTCTGATTGTAACACCCCTTAGTTGTCTTAGTAAAGGCCATAATGCAATAGTGCTAATCAAAAAATTAACATACCAATCTTTATCATATTTTATTTGCTTATATTTAATTAACCTAATTAATGGACAGTGTGTTACAAGCATAGTAACAACATCTGCACAGTGCAGCATATTAGTACTGCCCACTTGAGTTTTAAGCTTCTAATTGTGCTGCTCTATTTTCCTTCACGGATTACTGTATCTAATTGGCCATTAAAATACCAGAGAATTATGAACTGCAGAGAACGTTTCAAAGTGTGGATCTCTTTATACAGAAGCAAAAAATTAATGGCAATGATCACACCTTGGTTCCGTTAAAGCTTGTTCTTCTTCTTCTTCTTAATAATAATAATAATAATAATAATAATAATGTTCCACGTGTATTTTGCTAAGATTACAGTGCCCTCCAAAAGTATTGGGACAGAAAAGTAGAAACTGTGATACTATTTTATTCTTACCGTTGATCACATTAGAACTATATCCTACTTTGTGTTCAACCCTGTGATTTCAGGTGATTAGGAGAATTGGGGCACATTCCTTTTACGTGAACTACCACGTGTCGAAGTCAGTTTTTATGCTGTACTGTAGTTACTAGTTTTAGTTGCCTTTCTCTTTAAGACAATAATTGCATGAAGTCTGTGACCCACTGAGCTCGTGAATTTCATTGTGTGATCCGTTAAGATGCTTCGCCAAGCCTTTGCTGCTGCCATTTCATGTTCTTGTCTGTTTTTGGGGGTACTTTGACAACGATTGTTTTGCCAGCATGTAAAAGTCAGTAGCCTGTCTGAAGTTTTCCACTTTTGATTAACTTTATTTGCATTTGGTTGCATGTGTTTGAGTTATTGTCACGCTGCATGGTGAAGTATATAAGAATTTGATCTGATTAATAAAACATTTACTGTACTTATCATTTGCATTAACCTTATGATCACAAATACAATTTACAACTGTCCACACAGTACGAACACGCTTCGAATTTAATAATTTTCTGCGGAACTATCCTTTCTAATCCTATCCCGCTGAAACGCTGAAATTGGAAGTTATACTGTTGATAGGATACACCTCCTCGACATGTTTCTTATATTCATAATTGATGACTAAGCTATTACCTGCTTTAAAACTGTGGCACACAATGTTTAAGCTTGGACACAACCATATAACACGTAGTCTTTTCATTTTGTTACGGATTATATGTCTGAAAGAAAGAAAGTCAAATTTGATCTGGAATAATTCATCTCCACACTTCAGTGATCAAAATTAATTAAATCCGATTCTACAAATTCACAGCCCGGCTCATCCCCGTGAAGATACTATGCCTGATAAAACATCGTTTTTCCTACCTAACATCGCATGTAACGCTAACATTTCTCTCAGAGTAATACAGTATGAAGAAATTCCTTTGTTTAAATTACAACACGGATTTCATTATCTGTTGTAGCATTTGCAGTTTGACTATGTTCATTTTGTTTTTGCAGAGGAAATATTACTCTTTCGTATACTGTCACATACAGTCAATTTGGAGAGACGAAGAAGGGGCATAATCCAGTATCAGATTTGAAAAGCGAATAAATCACCTGTCTAATGGTAAAGCGGTTTTTCAAGCCCATCGGTGCTTTTGAGAACAGGACCTTTTCCTAAGCAACCTGAGGATATGAGGTTTTATACAGATACTTGGTTTTGGGAATATTCGGATTGAATCCTTCAAGCGCGAGACAGGATTTACAGAGTGTAAGACGTGGAAGGCGGTCTGTGCGGAGGCTGTGCCAGAAGACGTCTGCAAAGAAAAAAAAAACTTGATAAATACACTTTTTGGTATCGATGGGAGATTGTGTGCTCGAGCTTATATCTAGAGATAGTGGTTCAGTCCTCCTGATTATTTTTGGTCCCTCGCAGCTTGATGGACATCCCTGCTGCTTTGCGCACAAGGCTGAAGGCAGTGACGTTGAAAGAAGCAGATCTGCCGCTCTCCTCGGGAAATAATAGGGACTATAGGGGCACGGTGGTGGATTTATCTTGTAGCTAACACCATGCCATTCTGGTGCTGCTGTTGGTGGCTGGATACCATTATTGAAACACTGGATATCTGAGCGGGACGCACCATGGACACAGCAGAGGTGATTGTCTCTTTCCTGGTAGTAGTGATCATAATAGTGTCGTTGCTGTCCAACGTGCTGGTGCTGATTTGCTTTCTCTACAGCCCGGAGATACGCAAGCAAGTGCCGGGTCTGTTCATCCTTAACCTGACCTTCTGCAACCTGTTGATGACTGTTTCCAACATGCCGCTCACTCTAGTGGGGATCATCAACAAGGGGCACCCCGGCGGGGAAGGCTTTTGCCAGATCGTTGGCTTCTTGGACACCTTTTTGACTACTAATTCTATGCTGAGTATGGCTGCCCTGAGCATCGACAGGTGGATTGCTGTCGTTTTCCCACTAAGTTACCATTCAAAAATGCGCCACCGGGATGCTGCTGTTGTACTTGGCTACACGTGGGCACATTCCATGTCCTTCTCCACTGTAGCAGCTTGCCTCTCCTGGGTGGGGTACCATCAACTTTACGCCTCTTGTACTCTGTGCAACGCCAGGGCAAGCGGTAGCCGGACTCAGTTTGTTATTTTTACTGTGGCTTTCCACTCCCTCACTTTCCTCTTGTCCTTGATAGTATTGTGTGTCACATATCTGAAAGTGCTCAAAGTGGCGCGGTTCCACTGTAAAAGGATAGACATTATTACCATGCAGACTCTGGTGCTACTTGTGGACATTCATCCAAGGTAAGAAAAAATCAAGGTCCAATATGAAGGTCTGCGCAACAGACGCTTGGCGTTTTTTTACACGGGTATTTTAAAAGTATCGGTAAAACAGGACTCACTTTGATTTAAGATCAACCGTCAAATCTAAACGATTCTTATTAAAATGAAGTTTTCGTTGCTTAGAAGAAGTAGCCCTTTTCATATCTTTGACGCTCGCAGATAATGAAATGACTCAAGTTTTAATATTTAAACTTCCAAGAAATTCAAATTGTATGTACTTGTATAATCTCCACAACACTGTATATGATATATTGTTACAGTTTGAATGATCTTTATAATTAATTTTAACTCCTTCCTGATCAACGTACTGTAGTAGCTTTGCAAGATCTAAAATGATTATTTTTTTATTGAACTTCTTAGTTTTTATTTTGCTAATATGGTTATTACACGCTTTTTGGAATTTGCCCTTCATATATTTAGGATTCTAAGCGTGGGGCACTCTGCTTTTAAGCAATTTACATTTACCTATATTTCTTAATATATTCTATGCAATATTAATGTAAGTGCTGTTGCCGGAAATTATTTTGCTTGGATTAGTAGAGGTCCACTCAACAGGAGCTTGCCATGCTTTTAATGGACATTCGAGCACAAAATACATTTAAAAAAAAACACAAAACGCGTAAAAGCGGAATAGAAAATGTTACCGTAAAGTAAAAATACGTATTCAATGACACTGTTCAACATTTTGTCACTTTGATGATATAATACTTTAATAAAATAAAAAAAGACAGGGAAGCCAAAAGCTTTGATTCGTCTACGAGTGTAAAGTTAGCTCTGATCTGAGATCGTTATAATGTAAATATTAGAACAAGCGCAATTATCTCAGCTATGTACAGTCGATGCACCCATGCTTATGACTGCGTGACGTAAGAAGCGTGCAACAATTTAGTATTCGAACTTGAAATCAAAATCGACGGAAATATCCGTGCGGGAAAAATACCCGTGCCCTGCTTCGTTTTAATTTGGGTTTCCCCCATCTCCAAACACAAGCCTGCTACTACTATTTTTCACAAAACGATCATTAATGAAAACCTCAGAAATGGTAGCTTGTCTGGTGTGGCACAACTGACTATGAACAATGATGAGGGTTTTCTTAGTCTAATGCTAAATTAGAAATATTTACTGTATTTGTTCAATTCTGTTTTTACTCTTACCTCTGTAACTTCTGATTAGAATGTAACTGATACCAAAGAATGCATATAATGTGCATCCCTTTTATACAGAAGTTATACTTTCTAAGAAATATTAGTGATTTTTACATTGGTATTTATTAATAGATGTTATTAACAATGATTTGTAATATGATGTGGTGATTAATTCTATTTCCTAATAGATGTTGAGTCCTCTGTTTCTGGTGTGGTGGAGTTCTGCGGAGAGTTTGCATGTTCTCCGTGTGTTTGTGTAGGTCTTCCCCAGGTTCTGTGGTTCTCACACATTAAAACAACATGCCGACTAGATTAATTGGTGCCACCAGATTGACCTAGTGTACCTGTTGGTGCTGCACAATTGACTAGAGTGCACCCTATAACTCTCAGATAAGTTTACAGTTGCTGTGAACCTTACTAAGAATGAGTACAGTAACTGTCAGATAATGGATGAAGGATAATGACACCTATATTAATACCTTATGTTTTCAAACATTTCCAATTCAAGCATTTACAATTTTAAGAATACTATACAATATATATTTTTCAACAGCATGAAACTGTGAATTTTATCATTGTGATTTTCTACCCCCATCAAGTGCAGCTTTTTTTTCAGAAATATTGAGATTGTCTTTGCCCGTACAGTACTAACTGCAGCCACACTGATGAGAACAGAATGAGATTGTCTTTAAACACATTGCCAGCAAAGGTGATAGACTTCAGAAACATACAACAGTAAAATAAACAATAAACAATAAATAAAAATCTATGACATAGAGAGCTTGTATCTATTACAATATTGTTTTTTATGTCTTGCCCCATGAGAAACTGTAGGTAAATGGTTTACATGTCATTTCTTCGTAGATGGAATTTATGTACAGTATGAACTATGTCACTATGTCTAGTCAAAATTCCTCTGGACTCTTTCAACCAGACGGCACTTCAGCTAAGAGCAACAGGACAGAATCACACATGAATATGAAAAGCACAGGACCTGGAAGAAGAAACAGATTTTGTGGTGATAGTGATATGTAGTGATACAATCCAAACCATTTTCCAAAACACTAGTGTCCACAGATTACATACAGTAGCTAAGGAGGCCAAGCAACATCAGGGCTAGAATGAATCCTACATACAGTAAAGCTAGGCAAAGTACAGTATTTGGTAATACCTATTTGGAAACTTTCAATACTAAATAAAAAACACTATGGCACAAGTCAGCATTAAAAAAACAATATTTGTTCTCTCTCCCATAGAATGGTTAAGGATATAGTTTAATTAAGATGATACGATGATAAAAATACATTATATTGCATCACTTCAAAACTTAAGTTTGGTGTCATGCCCAGTTTTGCTCACACTTAACTTATATCAATATATTCCAGGTGACACAAGCACACACATGTATAAAACACATAAAGGACTATCCCTTGGCTCTGTCTTGTAATTTTTTAATTCCCTTTGAGGGCTGAAGTACTAAGTATTGTACTAGCAATGATGCAGGACCCTTTTCTATTTACTCAAGTGGCTACTTCATCTTATGCAGTATTCTTGCTCCAACCTGATTAAATGCATTCTGTTGAGAAAAAGATGAACTGAGCATTTTCCTTTTCCTCTAAATGCCTCACAACCTCAAGCAGTTTCTTAAATCACACATCAGTTGGTGTATTGATTTCACATAGAACGCAGCTGTTTTGCTTTCTTCTCTTTATTTTACTTTGAAGACTCAACTGCTTCTCATTCTTGTCTTTCACCTTCACAGTGTTCGACAGCGGTGCCTTGAGGAGCAGAAAAGGCGGAGACAGAGAGCAACCAAAAAGATTAGCACCTTCATAGGCACCTTTGTGCTTTGCTTTGCACCATATGTAATAACAAGGTGAGTCACAAGAAGACAAAGTGCTAGAAAGGCTGACTCGCTACATAAAGCAAAGTCCATTGCCTGTAATTCAAAGACTATAATTCGTGTGTAAGATGAGGCATTTTTGTTCTCACACAGAAGAGGATCTAATATCAGAAATAGCCTTATACTTCATCCAGGAGTTTTTCCCTATTATGTAGCAGTAAAAACATACTTGCAGAACAATATAGAACGCAAAACATTGTATGCTATCAGTAGGACCCATTAAAATGGATCAGGATGTAGAAGCTATAAGCTTTAAAGCTTTAAGCTTTAAAACATTAAATATATCACTTCTATGAGGTGTATGATGCCTGCAAGTTCCACAGGCTTCTAGTTCCTATTCCTCAATCTTTCCCTCTAACATGACCAGTGACTATAAAAGGATCATTACCCCGGATAGTGCACAGTATGTTTAGTTATTACAGTATGTTCGATTCTAAATCTGCTGTAAATTCAAAGTATAAAGATATATCTTATACTCACAATAGCTTTATTGCCATGATAAGGATATTTTAACTTACTGTATTTATAGAAAACCAACAAGCAATAAAGTGATTTAAAGATAAATAGTGTACTATATATGCTTATACAAATTGTGTAAACAAATGAAAAGGTCTTTTTTTAATTCCACATTTAAATGATTGATTTGTAAAGGAAAATGGTGATAAATCAGAGAATAGCACTACTATTCTATACTATTACAGAAACCCTCTAAGCATTTGAAATAAAATGAAATTCTGTTACACTACAGATGAAAGGCTGAGACAAGTACTTTTTGTACAGATATATGAACTGGAATATGGGAAAGAGAAGGGGATAATTTCAGTCAATAATTCAGTACTTAATTCCACTTCTATGCATTGTTGAATTTTGCACCTCCACAAGATGTTCCTTTTACACAAAAATAAACAAAGGGAGATAGACGCTATGCCCTCCTGGCAGGCTTTAAATCTCTTGCCAGTGAAAGATTAAACTGTGGGGCAACAGTAATAAAAAATCTTTAACAATTAAAAAAAAAATAGGATTCTGATACCATATTCTCTAGATGCCTGTCCAGATTACAATGGAACATAGTATTTATCACATAGAATGAAGAGAATATAAATGCAACTTTATACATTTAACACTTGGATTCTGAACGCTGATGGTTGTGTTTTCCTACGTCCTTAAAATGAGAAAGATAATTATTAAGAACTCAGGTTTAAAGATGTTTGACTCTAGATCTTGACACAAATGTTTTGGTGTATGAATACATTCCAACCTTAAGGCGAATATTTACAGTAGTAAAACTCCCCAGAAAGGATTCATTTCCTAGTCCTTCAATTTGCAATATTTCTTCTCCTTTTTCAGTATAGTCAGTTGTTTAATTTTTTGTGATTCTCATATGTTGATAGATCACTCTTTGACTGCTGACATACACTCCAAAACTGAAAACCTCTCAGTTAATTATTGCAGTGACAAGGTCAATGTGGTAAATTAGTGCATCAATAGGAAAACTGATTCGTGTAGGGCTCCATTAATGGCAAAGGAGGACTGGATTTTGCAACTGATGGTGCCAGCACTACAAAATGTTATAGTAGTATCAATAATTTATTAACCTTTTCAGCAGTGTTTAGGGAGTTTCAATGGTATGTTAAATAGTGCCAATGCCATTTGCAGAATATCAGAGCACAGGCAAGCTGTACTCAGCACATCTGCACACAGCATGGATAAGACATCTTTTTTTTTTTAAAAAAGGAAACACAGGACAGCAACATAAGCAAGAAATGAGCTGCATTTTACTTTATTCTCTTATGTCAAAAAATTGCATTAGATAATAAAAACACCCCAAACTCACATTTTTAGTGAATTATTACAATGTAAATTATATTGTATTCAAGAATGTTGTTAAAGAGTAGCAAGGAATAGTGCAGTGCCAGGTACTGATAGAGTACTTGTACATAAAAATAGAATGATAACTTAAACCCTAAGGTTTTGTAAGTATTTATTCCTTGCAGTATATACAATTATGTTTAATAAGTTAATGTAAGTCAAGACAACTGTCAAGGCTTATCTGTATGACATGTTTTTTGTTCGTTTTCAATTGCACATGTACTATATACATATTCTTTCTACTGAAAATAATATTTGTCTGAAAATCGAACTGGTGGAGAAAATAAACCCACAACTGTTAAAAATGCACTCCAGGCTATACTGTGGAGCTGCAGGACTGAAATGTGAGTTAAATGGGCTCTGGGATTCATGATAAGTGTCACCTGCAAAATCCGCTTGGGGGACTTACAGTATGAGGCAAAACACTCGGTGGCTGTGAGCTTTAATGAAAAGCTACAATACACGCATTGTTTTATAATTAGCGGTGTTTTCGAGTTTTTAGATAGAAGTTGGAATCAGTTTATGGTAAGCTTAAAGAGATGAGATTGAAAATAAGCACAGAAAGCAAAGAGCCAAGGACTTTTTCAAAATACCTATCACAGATTAGGATTTTTCTTTAAATTCAAATGTCAAATTCTGTTTTTTACCTTCATTCATTTTGTATTTTATCTGATTTGAATAAGCATTACTGACCATGGAGTAATATGGAACAAGCACACAGACAGAAGTGACTTATGTCATATGACACTTCCCTACTATCACCACTAATACACTATTTTATTGCACTGTAAAACCTAACAGTGACATGAAATTAGTATTGTTCTGACTGTCTTGAAAAAAGTTTTTTAAATAGTATTAAAAATGTTCCCAGTCTGCTGCTACTGCTTTAAAAATGCTCCTGAATTAAGACAGTATCCCAGACTTATTAAGTGAGAGTAAATTAATAAACTAAAATCACTCTTCTTGGAATCAGAATGGTGTTGTGACATTCACTGTAAACCTGCAAGAACAAGTATCTGTGAAGGGAAAAGTGAAGAGCTTAGAGGGCTATTCATCCCCTGCTCTGCTGTGGATGCAATGTCCATAGAACAGTGTGAGGCAGTTAAGGAAAAACATGTATTGATTTTAAAGCACATAAATACCTCAGATATGGTTATAACACATACTTTACCATAAAGTCAAGCATAAATAATACACAACAAATCTAAGAAATGTATTTAAAGCATTATCTGGATCACATTAATCTAAACAAACTCAGCCCTTTCATTCAAACATTGATTATGGAGTCACTTAACAGAGATCAGCCACTGAGTCAAGAGTTCTTCTGCATGTGTAATATCTGTCCTTTGTACCTACAGTACATGAGAAAATATAATTGACGAATAGACCAAAGTTAGGACCCTTCAGTGTAGTTTAGCAGTGTTATCCAATGAGGAACTGGAAAAAACAATTAATGAATGTCAAATATAAATGGACCCATTCACATTTTTATAACTTCCTTATAATTAAGACGTGCTAAATGTGTTAGACAAGCATACAGTATTGCAACTGTTAATTTTGAAACAAAATATCTGGAAGACAGGTGAACATACCTGCAGTACATATACGGTAAGATATTGTACCATTAAGTGTGCAGACAGAGAGAAGACTAAACAAGAGAAAAGACTAATTTGTCGTCTGTATTCATTGGAGAGAAGTTTGGGATGTGAGCTAAAAGGAGGGGGTCAGATAATGGGGTCTGATATACCATTTACAGTAGTTCACATTTCAGAAGTAAAAATATTGTAGCGCGAGGTTAGTAAAAGACTCAAACACACTGATGCAAGAAGGACAGAACCTTTATTAAAACCTTAATGCTCTTAACTACTGTATTTTCATTGAGGGCTAAACCAGATGGATAGAATTCTGTATTGCTTGAGATTTAATAATGCACATTATAACCAAATTATCAATTATATATTTTCAGTGTTTATTAAACCCTTGTTCATATTAACACATACTGTACAGTAGTTGTAAATATTCTACCTGGATTAGAAAACGGGTCTTAATATCTGTCTTCAACTCCATACTCTACAGTAGGTATCTAGGGCTGATAGCATATGTCATTGGTATGTGAAAAAGCTAATTTAGTCTTAATAAAAATGTAGAAATCCAGCACCTAATTGGCTCAACCGGTAGAGTCACTTACCCAAGTGCAGGCTAGGCTTTATGATCCAGGCATCACGAGCCTAACCTGGGGCATGTCACTAGCCAACTGTGACAGGAGGATGGCACACAATTTGTTGAGCACCATCAAAGGAAAGGTTGGAATTAATCACAGTCAGTGAGGGATGAGCCTGTCCTTATGCAGGAACTGAACCCCTTGTACTGGCCTACATAGCCAGTGACATGTCAACAGATGAGTTGGCGGGTTAGAGGAGACTAGGACACTGCTGGCCATCACAGTCATCACATTCCTGTTTCACTGGCCTGTGAGTACTATTCTCTGTGATTTACAATGAAGAGTGAACATTTAGGTGTTTCTGTAGCATATTCCTGCGGGAAAGTAGCTTCTCAAATGTGTGAAACAGATATACAGACAGTGGTAATGATAGTGCTACAGTATACACCTAATTTTAATTTATCATCTTCCAACTGCTCCTTTAAGATGTATGAAAACTTAGTATAATCCAATATTTTTTAAACTAGTACATTGAGTTATTTTTTTCAATTTTATTCATTTTGCATTACAGGTCAATAGCTATTGTTCAGCCATACAGCATAGACTCAGGACACTAACATAAAGAAAACTGATTTTAATTCTATGATAAATGAACTTCAATAATAGTTAAGTGTTTTGTGGAGTACAATTTCTGAAGAATATGTGATGTGTATTCCTAATGTACACTGTATTAAGGCTAATGTTTATACATGGTTTTCACAAAAAAATACTTGTCTTTATACTGTTATGCAACTTGTTATAGATCCACTTAAAAACACTCAAGTAGTACTAACATGGCTCTATACTGTACACAATCTTATCCATAACCCTAACCTTTACCATAAAACTGGTGGATATCATAAACCTCATCATGCCTTATACACTCATTCCAATGTTCAAAACACTTCTCTTTCTAAACGACTTTAAAAAAAAAAACAGTAAACCCATGTTTCACAAGCTTTTATGCTGATAGAAAATAGAATTGATTATCTACATATTCTATATATATCAACTATATTGATTATCTGTGTCTGCTGTGACAAGTCAAAGCCTATCCTGGAAGTACGTGGCTGAAGGAGGGATTGACAAATTAATCGGTGTTTTGTGCCTGTGTGTGTGTGAGCGCTGAGATGGACAGGCCACCTGTCCAGGGTCTTGTCCTGGCTTCTGTCATCAGTATGTTTCCCAAATGGGATCTGTTTATTGCTAATATACATTAATGCTTTATGGCATAAAAACAGGATGTTTTAAAAAGGTATGGAGCCATCAAGTAGGCTTAATTCTCAAAATCCCTGTATTTGTTAGAAATTCTAAGATCCATTTTGGTGCAGGACTTAACAAACAATTGTCATATTGCATTAAAGTTGTTGCTTGTGTTTCCTCAGTTTACTGTCCCTTTAAACCCTGGTAGGTCTCTGTTCAGGGCCCTGACTTTTGTTTGCTAAACACCTGGAAATTTGAACAAGGAGCAGATCTTTGCCTTAAGAAGGGACATGTACAGTAGGTCATGTGTACAGACCGTTCAAATACTCCTCCAGAAATTGTAACTACATAGGCTGGCAAATATCAATTGTTGTAGAGCTGTGCAGGAAAAAGCTCATGAAGAGAAAAGTATAACATTAATTTTGTTTTTAGGCAATAACAATAGAAAATCATTTGATTTACTACATACAGTATACTGTATGTCATAGTAGAAAACATACAGTGCAGTTAATGTGGAAAGCAACTTTCCTGCACATGATGGAAGCTTTCAGTTTAATAAAATAGTCAGGTTTAGCTGAAAGTGAAGAGTCTTCATCCCTCATTTGATTGTATTGCATTTTGTACAAGAGTACTCTCTCTCTCTTAAATTCTAAATTTAAATTAAATTGTTTAGCACCATATAAAAAAAAGAAAATAATTAACTAGAATTGGAGCATAAATTAAAACATTTTATCTCTGGCCTCTTTTCTCTAATGTATCTTTCATATCGTTGACCCAAAAAAATGCTTCAATAGACTGAAAATGGTTGAAAATCTGCAGAGGAACTCCCAAGATGAATGACTCACTACTTAATGAGCATTGAACAGAAATGTGTTTTGAAGTAAAACAACATAAAAATCATCTCATGACAGATTGTATAGTAGACTGCGGGATTTTGTTGTTGTTGTTTTGGTTTGCTACGATGACTTCAGCAGATGTCTTGGGGGACAATGTAAGGCCGTCTGTAAACGCTTCTGCCTGATTTGCTCTTTTCTTTCTATGTGTGTCTTGACAGGCTAGTGGAGCTGTTTCCAGCAGTGCCTATCAACCCCCACTGGGGAGCTGTTTCCAAGTGCTTGGCTTACAGTAAGGCGGCCTGTGATCCTTTTGTGTACTCCCTGCTCCGGTATCAGTACAGGAAGACATGCAGCGACATCGTTAACAGAATCTTGAAAAGGGGCTCTTTAAACTCATCAGGAGTAAGGGGGGAGAATGGAAGAAACAATATTATACAAACTACAGAGTGAAAGTGGGGGACAAAATTACTGTGGGCAGCATATGACTCAAGAAAACCAAAAAGCTACAAAACCTAACTTTCATATAGAAGCAGGTGTGGTTTGAATAACCAAGTCATCATACTGATCTGCAAGGTGCATCAGAATGGGATGGAAATAGCTTGTGTAATACAAATATTTATAAGTAATTTTTCATACTGGGCTACTGTAAGTTAGTTATACTGTGTTGCTTACACAAAAAACAATACTATGCTTCATACTATACAATAACGTATTTTTGGAGACAAACTATGAAATGCCAGATTGAACCCCTAAATGATACCCTTCTCTGTCTTTAAAAGCAGATGGATTCCTTTCATTCCCAGTTAAGGAGTATGCAGTCAGAGGTACAACTAGCAGATAGCTGATCGGTGTTCTCCCATAGTCCATGCCAGCCAAGCAAGAGCAATCTCACTGTGCAAGGGAATCAATGATTTGGGTGGTTGATCTGCAGATAGGATCATATTGTTCTCAATAAGCTTTGTAATTTACTGCCCTTTTCAAATTTGCTATTCGCTGTCTGCAATTTTCTTTCTGATTGATTGTAGGGGGCATGTTAAAAGTTATTGTTCTATGTTATTTCCAGTGTCTCCTACTGAAATTTGTGTTCATCATTATGCAGAGGTTAATGTACATTATAACTTTTACATTATGATGAAGGGGACATTCTAATCCAAGAAGAAAAAATTGAAAAACAACTCTAGTTGCATAAGTGTTAATGGGACATCATCTTCATTTTAAGTCTCCTGGGAAACAGAGTCTTTCCTCACCACCATACTGTACCTACCAGCTGACAGGGGGATAGACTTTATCCGATACTCCTGGTCTCAGTTGTAATTTCCCAGTTTTCTAAGAAACAACAGTTGTGCTTTCTGAAACCAATTATTGGTGATGCCCACCAGCACTGTACATTTTAGCACAAAAATAATAATAGGGAAGAAAAAATCTCTTCATTATGTTTCCGATGCTGCTGAAGTCAGCCCCTCAGGTTGTTTGATCAAGTGTAGCATAACTGACAGTGCTTGCCTCAGCTTGCTTCTGAACTGCAGAAGAACTAAGCCTGCGCATTGAGTGCCTTCCTCGGTAGACATGCCTGACTTTATGGAAAATGCAGCCCACCCAACTGACAACCAGTGTTACTTTGCATGCCTTTTTAAATGGTTCATGCAATGTGAATAGAAATAGAAATATAGCCCCTAGTTTTTTGTCCTGAAGATATTCAGTGAGATTGAAACTGCAGTGGAATCATTTGATGAACTGGCTATCTTAAGGTTTTAGGGGTGTGAAAGTTTGAAATGAGCTGCGCTTCACTTCATCAACTCCTTGAATAGAGGATGTCAAGCTGGGAATTGAAAAAGACTGTAAATATACCCCACTCTGCCTCATGAAATGTAAATATTTTTTTATTTTTCTATACAAAAAAATATAGAAAAAACATTATGAAAGAGGAAGTTTAGTTAAATTATTCTTTCTGAACAAAACACCACTCAGCTATGTGGAAAAAGAATGCTGCATTCGTATATTGTACTGCTCAAAAGATAGAACTGCTGGGTGATACTTGCTTATGGTGTACTGTGGTGTTTCTTCCTACTGTACTGTATGTCTTTAGTTCCCACGCAGGACTTTACAAATGTGTGTTTTTTCATTGTTTTCTGTATCAGAAGATTTGAGATTTGTTTGATGGCCAAGACATTTGGTTTTTGCCTTTGAACACATCATTGTAAAGAGCCTCTGTATCAGAAGGTTCTGATTTGGCCCTACATGCTGCAGGTTAAACAGGAAGCTTTTATCATCTGGACCCACCTGTTAGTTCATCTTACTTGTTATAATTCCAATTAGACATATTCTATATGGTATTCTCTAATGTTTCAAAAAATGGCTTTGTGTCCTGTTAAGCTTCTGTATAAAAATATTTTTAGTTTTGATAACTCAATTTGATAGGAAGCATTGACATTATAACATTATCCATTTACTGTCTTTAATTTTGGTTTACATTCTTTGCCCATTGGGTACACAATTCAAAGTATTTCTGCCTTCAAAGTAACTTGTTTATACCAAGCATCTTCTAGCCAACAGTTAGCACTGGACAGGTCTGACTCTTGGCCAACTATGGACAAACCCAAAGTGGAGTAAGGTAACTTCAAAACATTTTTCAATTATTTGGATGTACAGTAGCTTCTTATCAGTTATTAAATCACTTAACCGCCACTCCCAGTGTGCCAAACGTGACAGGCTAAAGTTAACTGAATGGTGTGGGTACAGTTTGACATCTCTTGGTCTGTATGTAACGAACCAGCCACCACCAACAACCAGTGATTTAGACCACTGGAGATTCAATAGAAGCAACCTACCATTTTCAGGGTGATCAGACTGTCTGTTGCACTCTGTATACTGTAGCTGCAGCACTTTTCAGAACCTACTTTTTACCTGGAGCCATTAATTATCATCTTAGATAACAGCTGTGATGGAAAGGGAATCATGCAGAACACAGATAAATGACAACATGGGCAAAGAAGAAATAACAGGAAAACAGTAATAAACACTAATAATTTAACCTGGGTTCTCCAGATTCACTTCTTCTCTGATGCTCATGCTAGACAAGTAAAGTAGATGCAAGGCTCAAATTTCTAACCAAGACACTGGCTGTAAAATTGGAGGCATTCCACGCCTCAAATAGTGTAAAGTGTTCCAATGCAATTGTGTCCTAATTTGACAGAAAGTGTTATTATATGGCATTGTTTTGATTTCTTGGAAATTATTTTCTCAGTCTGATCTCTACCCTAGGGCTTAGAACTGAAAAAGAAAACTCTCTGCCAAAATTTTCATCTATAGAAAAAATTCTAAAATAGTATCATTGCATCCTTGCTTCCAAGTGTAAAGGATCTAATTTGGTTCTTTTTGACAGATGCATTATCTGATTGTTTCTTTTTTGTTCTTGATGATTTAATATTTTATGAATGTGAAATTATTCCATTGCTCTTGTGCGTTTTTTGTTTTCAGCCTAATTAACCTGAACTTCAGTCAGGACAGAGCTACACATCAGCTACAAAGCATGTGCTAAACTATGCTAAGAAGCACTGCTTGATCGTCACAGTAAATTGAACGGCTAGCAGGCAAATCAGGACAATGAAATATGCTAATCCTTTCATATTTCTGTTACATAATGAATGAAAGGGTTATCTGCTTTCCTCTGCTTCAAATATTTAATTTCTGAATTTAAAAATCTTTAGGAAACTATTTTGCCAGTTCAGACTGTGCTTTATTTGAACACCACTATTGTGAGTGCCATCAAAATAGAAGAAAATGAAAATGATTTTTGGGACAGCTTAGAGCATTTTAGTTTTTACTTTGAATTGGTAATAGATGGAACATTTTGTTTTGTTCTTACTAGGAAGGTGTATACTGTATGTTTTAAATGGCTTAAAATGGCTTGTGATACATTTGACATTCAGAAACCTAAGTACATTCATATCCATTAATACGGCCAATTTCAATTAAAATGAAATATCTTGTTCATAGCTCATTAACTGCCCGTTGATTTTTTTCATTACACATTGTCAAGAACATACGTACTTTTAACAGTATGTTTAAAAGTATAGTTAAACTTAGCAGGAGTCATATGCAGACAAGTGGAAGAATTATGTGAAACCAGTTGTTTCATTTATGGGTGTTGCAAAAATGGAAATAATCAATATGATGAACTACATTGTGGTGAAATCTACAAGATTAAAAGGAATTTTGCAGACATGTACTTCTTTCCAAATCACATTGCCATTCTAATTCTTAAAACATTTTGAAAACAAGAAATTAAAAACAAGATCATCACAGCGCCTTCTTGTACTTAAATTGTGATGGCACTGCATTTTTCTTCAAAATAATTTAAATCACACATTAGCCATTCTGCATATGTAGCCCTCAAATTCAGCATGATTCAATCAACATCACTTTTGAGTATTTTCACTGGATATTAAATCTTAGCCGATAACTGTCTTCTTCAGTTAGCTTCTTCATCTTTGTTGCCCTAGAAAATATATGTGGCTGTTCAAGAATGCTTGTTTAACAGCTCCTATTTTTAACCAATTAAGGACGTCTAAAAATGTCATGATCATAAGAAATGCAGCATTTAAAAAATATTTTTCCTGTATGGCTGATACAAGTTCATTTTTGAAAAGATTGTTTTTTACTTGAAACAAGCAATGTTGTGTGTTTTTCCATTTTGTAAGGTAAGCATGATGAAAGTTCTTGTCAGGTTCTGTATGAATAAAATTTATAACAACGTCTCAATGTTTTGAAAGAGGTCAGATGCTTTTGCAGTGTTTCAGAAGTCAAAACTGACATGTACTAAGCTATCTTTACATTATTTACTATTCTCTACTATTCATTAACATTTAATATGTATTGAAGCTATATAATAAGTCAGCTTTCAGAAGCTATTTTTCTAAAGGGAAATATTGTTCAATATAATCTTACAGTTTAGGGATACCATTTCAAAATTCTAGTTTAAACTCCAGCATTATTGCAGAAGTCACAGTTTTGTTCTACTGTATTTAGTTACCGTATGTTCATAAACTGACTGGTCAATAGATTAAATGCCTTAAATATTGCTGTATGTCAGTGATCTTTTTATTTGACCAATTATCTTGTTGCCCGTTCATAAATTTAAGTGGATTTAAAGATAAAATCTTATCCTTTTCTCCAATGATCAAAAGTAAGATTGTGGTCAGAAACAAATTACTTTGGGCTTTTCAAAACCAGTTTGAAAACCTGCTCTCCCCTGGGTAATGTAAAGTTAACTACAGTATGTGAACTTGATTTGTTAATTGTGTTTCCATACAGCAGTTATGTTCTTAACTTGTGTCTATAGGAAAATATATTTTATGACAGTGCCAATTGAATCAGTAAACTTTCATAAGTAGCAGTTAATTAAATAGATTTTATTATGTAAAAGTTGAATTTACACTGTATTCAACACAGAATTCACACAATAATTTTTTATACTGTATATGCAGGAATGTATTATAAATATTTTTGTTAACATCTTTGTTAAAGACTATGTGCTTGTAATTTTTATGTGATTTCATTTAAGTAGGTTATAAACTGTCTTAGAGAAATGCGTGGCTCACATGGTACTGTACGTGAAAACAAGTAAATATTAACTGTAGGGTAAATTTGTTTAATCTTTATAGCTAATTCACTTATAATTAGTTTGTATTAGCTGAAGAAAAAAGATTGGATAAAACATTGTTGTGCCCGTATACTTAATGAAAATGTAACTACTGTGTAAGTGCACGTGATTTTATTCAGATACAATGCTACAACAAATCTCTTCCTCACATTTAGGTAAAAAATCTTTCATGTTTTCAAAAATTGCATTTAATTTCAGATTGATTCTATATCCATAAAGTAATTACATTTTAAACACAATATAAGGTGGAAACTAAGGTTAAATTACTGAAGTAAAATCCTTAATTATTTGTTATTATGAAAATGGATGATTATTTTTTAACAGACGGTGGTGGTCCAAAAAAAAAGAAAAAACATATCAGTGTGGTTCTTGCATATTGTGTAACTGCACCAGATTAAGCTGCCAGAAACAAAACGGAAATAAAGGTCAAACTCCTATCAATGGAAAACATGTAACAGAATGAGATCCAAGCTCTGTTCACTCATCTTTTATTCTCATTTTCTTATGGCTGGCAGAGGTGACAATGGAGCTGGAAACATATGATGCCACAAATGATGCCAACAGCTGCAATTATAATTGTAATTGCTATCATTGGTGTATTGCAAGATCTGTGCAAGCTCTGTTATGCCTAGTGACCTGTTCTCTTCTTTTAGGATCACTGTGTGTACAGTGGAAGCTGAAACGACATGCTCAGTAGAACTTGCTCTCAGTGGGATAGACAAAGCATCAGTTTACTGGGACACAGAGTGTGGACTGTGTAGCACAGCTCCACAGATGATCACTTCAGTACTATCCCTGCACTGGAGTGAGTCATCTAGTCTTGAATCCTGCAAGTTCATTTTTATTTTCAGGGACAGTTAGAACAAAAATAATCATTTCTGCCTGTTGAGCATGGAGACAGCAAGAATCAGCTGCAAGAAAACATTAAAAAATAGTATTAAAATATCATTTACAGATAATTACTTTTGAAATACCTTTAATCTTTAACTGTACAGTATGTCATACCCCAAACTGTTACATTTTAAAAAGTGCACACCTAAAAATAGCATGTTATTATTGTTATGAGTTCGAAGGTAAATATTTGAATCTTTCTATAACTCATAACTTAGACAGATCAAACTATTATGTCCTTATACTCACATTAAACCTCCCCTTAAATAATTTAGAAGATCAAATGGTTTTGATCACAAATTGAAACTCCAGACACTTGTGTTTCCAATTACAAGGGGATAAAATATGCCTTATACAGTATGTGCAATATTGGAGAAATGACACACCGTTGTAGGAGAATCAGGTCCCAGAAGTACTGTAGCTCTTGAGTGCACAGTACTTTCAGTGCCCTCCAAACATATTGGAATTTAACTTTTGGTTTACACTCAAGCAATTTGAATTTATGCTCATGAGAATTGTATAAATGACAAGTTAATATAATATACATGATATTTTGGAAAATTTCATGCATGCAATTAATCATATTAGAAAATTACATACTTTTTGGTGTGGTTTTGGGTTTTGTGTGACCAAAAGTATTGGAACACATTCCCTTTAAGAAAATTTGTAAAAGTCAGTATTTAATTGCACATGCCTTTGAGGCAATAACTGCGTGAAGTCTGTGACTCATTGAGCTCATCAAACAAACTCTGTATTGTCAATAGAAATATTTTGCTAAGCCTTTGCTGCAGCCATTTTGGGTTCTAGCATGTTTTTGGAGTGTTCTGAGTTAATTTTGTCTTCATTTTGTAAAAGTCATGTTCAATTGGATTTAAAACTGGAGATTGACTAAACTGTACACCTTGGTTACATTGGCCATGTTTCTGTTTATTGACATGCTAAAGCACTCAGTAAGTATGGTGTATTTTCTTCTACAAAAGAAGACACAATAGTTCTGTAAAGTCCAGAATTCATTCTGTTGCTGATATCTGTAGTTACATCCTTAATAAAGGAACAAGCAATAGGTTTATTCCATGCTGAAAACAGAAGAAAGAAAACACATCGCACACCCGAAGAAGGCTCCACAGCCGAAAAGTTGTGTTTCTTTCTTCTCTTTTCAGCGTGGAATAAACCTATTACTTGTTCCTTTGCAGCCTATACATGCAGACGCAGCTACCCACCTGAATACTTCATCCTTTATAAAGATAAGTAAATCAGCTCAAGAGATGGTTATGAATGACATTACCTCAACCATACTTTACAGATGATGTTTTAGGAGTGTTTTATCTTGGTCTCATCTGTCCATAATACTTTGGTCCAAAACATTCTTGTCTCATCTTTGTACTTTTGAAGTATGGTTAATTGTCACTTCCTTGGTACATTATGCATGGTTGCCTCTGGAGGTTATGGTTTTTGTACTAATATCATTAGAGGTATCCATGTATTTATCCAAAAGTAAAATGTGAATTATACTGTATTTACTGTACAGTTCATATAAATAACACTATAACAAATAGACATTGCTTGGCCATGAAACAACCATAACGGCTTTGAGTTTTCTGTCCCATTACCTTTTTAGTGCACTTTACAGTGTATAGTATATACTTATCTCAAAAGTGATTATATTAAGCTACAATTAAGCAAGAAAAACATAATAATATACTAATAAAGTATAATATGTGGAAAAACAAGCCAGCAATACTATAATATTGTTTATAATTCTGTACCAGACTTTGTTAATATAGCACAATGATATAACCAAAATATGTTGCTTGTATAAACAGACTCCTCTTTAATGAACATAACTGACCCCTACAACATCAATTCCTGTGTTGCTTAGAACAAGCTCCCATTCTCCCAAGACGAATTTGCAAGCATTCTGGAGTCTAATGGCTCTTCTCCTCTTGAAAGCATTTCAATGTTCCCTGAATAACTTTTCTGATTCTGTAAGGTTGATAGTGTTTTATTTTGTTCTGTGAGTGTGAAGCCATACTATATAAAATGTTGTTATATACAGTATATATTTTTGTTATGATAGTGTTTAATTTTGCAAATTCTATTTATTGTGAGTTTATTAAAATAAATAATGTAATGTTTCAAGGATAATGGCAGTGGTGAATTATTTGTTCTGTGCTGAAATGGAATTAATAAAACTTAAAAAATACAGAGACATTAATATTGCTTATTAAAGAAACTTTAGTATATCTATCCATCGAGTTTCTAATAGCTTCATCCAATTCAGGGTCATGGGGTAGATGGAGGGGACTCCATTCCATTGCAGGGTTCACAAAGACAAAAACAGACGCTTACAGTATACACCCGACACCAGGGCCAAATTTCCCAGAAGCCAATTAACCTATCAGTATGTCTTTGAACTGTGAGAAATGTGAGAGGAATGCACAGCAACAAATGGGAGATGTCATTCTTTTCACTTTTTGTTTTTATTCTCTATTGAGTTGAAATGGGCAGACCTTGCATTTGTACATAAGAACATAAGGAACAAGTAAAGGTTAATTCCAAGTTGAAAAGAAGATGCTTATATGAATTTAAGCAAGACTAAAAATCCACCCTGCCTGTTTGGCTGCCAGTGGCTTAATGAGTCATGGACCTCATCTCATCTTTTCCTGCATGATCTCAGACATATCAGCTTCAAGAGCAAATCAGGTTCAACAATATTGCATGCTACCTTCCCAGGTGTTTCAGTCTCCTACATGTTGTGCTAAGGCCACTTTTGGCTAAATAAATTCTCAATTTTAATTTAATTCAAACTCAGTGGTGTTGTAAGAGAGCAGCTGAGGATGCCAAAGTTTTATTAGTTACTGTACTTGTAGCTTGGCTCCTTGTTCAGAGATGAAAGTCAAATGCTGAAAGGCTCTGACTAGTTCAATTTCCATAATTAAAATACACAAGCTATGACTTAGTGATGAAAATTACGGAAAATAAACAGAAGCTCTTCCAAAGGCAGGGAATACAAGTGTGTGAGGGAATCAAATTGTAAGACATATTGTATGGTAATTGAGTTTGTCTGCCACCTTAGTACAGAGCATGCTGAGGGTCTGGTTTACCTACTTGCATCATACTGATCATGGTAATGAAATGGCAATACAATAGCTGAGGAATGTAGGGCTGAAAATGGCTTTTACTCAAAATACAGACTCCCTCTCAAAGCCCTCAAAACCATCTTCAGATGGGATTCTGCAGGAGTTAATTACCTTCAGAAGACAATTGTTTCACAGAGAATAAGTGCTCCTGCTGTGCTCAGCCAAGCAATCCCTGAGCATCTGAGAGATGTACAGTACGTTAAGTGAAAACAGACACTCACTTCCATAAATCTCAGAAAAACATTCTTGCTGTAGTCTTTCCACATTTCATCTGTCCCTGTACATTAATGTTTTGTACCATGACACAAATCTACTATAGCAATGCTGTGTATTAAACATGTAGACCTATGCAATATGTCTGCATTTCAAGTAGTAATGAAAATATAGAAATTCATTCTGTACATTTTTATTTCATACATTCCAGTTTCCGGGTACAAATTGTTTATGTACATCTTGGTTCACAGTAATGGCTCCTGTACTGCATGTAAAAAACAAGGACCAGCTATCACACTTCCCTCATCCATCCCTTTGAGCCATTTATCTTTTGACACACTACAAGCTTCATGCTGTTACATGAAGAGCAAGCACCAATCTATCTACAGTATATGCAGTATAAATGGCCAATCTACCTATCTACAGTATGTACAGTATCTGGCTGTTTATCGGTCTGTTTGTATTCTATTTTACCAATATGAGGACAAGAGTTTTAGAAAGTCACTAAACAGATACTGTTAATAATGCCACTCACTCATGTAATATCCATGCAGACACACGTTCACTTCAAAGGTTGGAACAACTTCAGAGGGAGCAGTGGCCTTTGAACCAATATTAAGGTCAGATGGCAGCTCTCTCTTCCCACACATCTGTACAGCATTACAGACAGAGCAGTAAGCAATGTCCTTTAGACACCCTGATTGGCTCCAGATGGGAGGTGAATGTTGGAAAATATGTAAGAACCCTGAATTACTAGTAGAATTACTATATCTTTCTGCTTTTTTAATTAAAATCTTGCAAAAGAAATGTACAAAACAGTATACAGTATACTGTAGTGCACTATTAAGGAAAATGTATAAAGTCACATAGCTCATTAATGTGCCTAAAAAGCACCAGTAAATAAAAATAGAGCAAGATATACTATACAGCTTTAACACTCTGATGCTCAAGATCAAAGACCTTTGATTGCTGAGATATACAGTAGCTCTGGACACATGGCACAGAATTTAAGACATTGTAAGGATAGAAGAGTTTTTCCTACAAAACTGGGTGATTTTTTTGTCTTCGTCTGACAGAGTCTAGCAGGTAGGAACGGAACACAGGTAATTATTAATCAAACTGCTGAAATTGAATATATGGATATATATTGTGAGAGGCATTAAAAGCAAAACAAATGCCACTGGTCCCAACACTCATTTGCTGTATTATTAATGTATCTAAGTATATTCCATGTGGAACATCAAATTACTTCACCGAAGAAATTGTGTAGCATGTAGAACACTACAACAATTATCATATCACTACAAACAATATAATCAATAATGATATTTATTTATTTAATTAAAAAAGTACAGGCTGCCATTATTCACATATATTTAAAAAGTCTTTAACTTTACTTTTCCATTCCTTTCCTTATTAGCAAATATTATCAACAGGCAATTCACAGTAATATGCAATGCCAAAAAAAGAAAAGAAAAGAGAGACTGGAAGAGATAATTAGTCCAGGAATCATGATTTCACATATTATCCACCCACTATTTATCTTGTGAAATTATGACACTGGTGTGGCATGCTTTTCAATACCCCTGGAAGGTTTCAATAGTGTCTCCTCTGATTGGACTTCTCCCTGTAATTGCGGGTTTGTGGAGTCCCGGGTGTGCAGGCGGCTGTGGCTCAGTGCAGGTGTGCAGGCAGGCGTGACAGAAAAGGGAGGGCTGCACATTAATTAGGAATCTCTATCCAAGACAGCACTGAAGACACAGGGTTATACAAAAATGAGATGGCAATTCTATTTCTGTTAACACTTCAAGGCACTTTCAGTTTATTTCTCAGGACTATCCCGTTAGACTGTTCTAGCCTTAAAAATCTCGTTCTGTCTCAACAAAACAGTGCTCGTCTTTTACCAATCCATATTTTTGTAGTATACTCTAGAATACAACATTCCGGGATTATTTTTCTAGAAAGGTGCATTTTAAAATTATGCTGTGCAGTGGGGAACAGATGAAATGCATTCTGGCACAAACCTACACAAGAGATATTCGACAAAAAGTGAATTTATTATAAACTGCCTCATACAGTTCCTGCATATAAAAGATCCATAATAGTAAAAATTCCAAATACATGAATTTCTAAGCAGAAGCAGTCTGGTGGGGTTTTTTAAAGTGCAATAACATTGCCTAGAATATCATATAATATTTAAAAGTTTAGAAAAAAAGTTTTATGAAATCTTGTATAAATATTGTATACATGCACACATATACAGTGTCATTTTCAGTTCTAGAATGGTAATAACCATATGTCAATTGAACACAAACAGAATTATCTTTAGACATAGAAAGCACCTGGTCAATGTTCTAAATTATTCAGCAACAGAGAAAGCCACATTGATTGGACATGAAAATTGATCAGTCACTCTGTATTTGGCATAGAAACCCTTTTTTCACCAAAAATATTCTCTAACGGCTTTTAAAAATTAGTTCTTACTCAGGACTTTCCAAAATTGTGGTGAAATATACTTCTATCCACTTTGCATTAAAGTTTCAGATACTGTAGATTTGCAGTCTTACTGTTGCTCAGAATCACCTTATTTGGTCTTAATGGATTGCAATGCATTTCCATTAAGCCTTCATCCTCATGGAGAGTGTGTGTGGGATGGTAGGATCTTTAAAGGCCCACCAGCTATACAAACTGATAAATGACGGATCTTGTTTTTTACTTCCTTGATCTTAAAGTAGTTTTGAAATGTAATTTTAAGCAAATTGTTAATTTACAGTGAACATGGTGTTGGGTCCACACAAAGGATGCCCAGAACCAATCTTGGTGGGCTGCTGGGTCTGCAGATTTTTATTTAATCATTGGCTTCACTGAAACAGGTTAGCAGCTCTTCCAGTCTCATGGTGTTACTGATTTTAAGAAGCTTATAAACCATGCTAGAGTGTGGCCTTCCAGGACTGGACTCAAGCACCCCTGATTTACATCAGAGTAAGATCTCTTAAATGATTTTGTATTAGAAGTTATTATTGACTGTAAGTGATTTACAGTATACCAAAGGCATAATGACACAAGCCCAAAACATTATTTTTTTTATAGTAAAGTAGACTTGGGCACAAGTTTAAGTAACCTTAATAGACCATTATACAGTATATAGAAATTTAGATCCTCTAGAAAAAATTAAATTGCATTTTTATATATTATATTTATTTGTCTTGTGGTACGATTTTATAGCACAAACCAAGTATGAAAATGATTAATTAGGTTTAAGACAAATTAAATCCAAATGACTTACCACACAATACAGCTGTGAATGAGTTCCCTAGGTAATCTGTCTACAAGGTTTTATCCCTTATTCAGATAGGTTGTATTGTCCATTCTGAGGGAACTACAGAGTGAAGTTAATTAAATATTAACTCAGTAACGTTTAACAGCACCCACGAATTAAGTGTAGTGAAATGATTATGGGGGGGTTTCGCCAAAATCTGTCTTAACCCGCTTGGCTCATGGCTAACCTGGCCATAGGACAAGGAGACTGGGAGCCCCATGCAGAGTGAGGAGTGACCAAGGGGCAGCTGCGAAGGTTGAGATGGGGTAGAGGTTGGATGAAAATATGTATGTGAGGGTGAGAAAATACTAACATACAGTATTTATAATGTTTAGGTGAGGAAATGATGTCAGGACTAATTGTGTATTACTGACAGATGAGTCAGATTGAACTTGGCTGTTGTCATCCCTCCCAAACTTTCATTATAAACTCCAAGAAATAAATAAATAGCAACATGGAGTATTTGGCCTAAACATTATTGTAACAGCAATGATCAACCCAGTTTCACTGCAGGTTTTATAGGTATTTGTATGTAATGGCTATCTGATTAAGACTGGGGCAAAATGATTATTCTGAACAATTGTTTAGCTAATGAGGTCTAAAAATAGTTTTTAGGGATGGCATGTGATGGACAGAATGTGGAAGGTCTGAGTAGTTTAATGATTCTGATCTGATTGTCTGTTTCTTGTTCTATGGCAATAGATCCAGGTCAGGTGGGCACAGCTGTTGGCCTTGAGGTTAGCAGTCACAATAGATAGATAAGATTAAAACATGACCCATGTACAAATCCTAAATTCCAAAAATCAGTTATTGTAGACAGCTTTCTGACTCACATAGACATCTTGATTGCATTCAGTGGAAACACAGCACCAAATACTGGGTTTATAATTTGCCAGTGGCAGGTTTAACTTGCACTTACTGTAGGTGTGTTTAAGCCATTGATAGCTTTTTACCTTGGAAGGAAGTTAAAGACTGGTATAAATAATCAAGTGAATAATGATATTGGTTACACAGTCAAGAGAATGGAATGAAAAACAGCCGTCCAATCACTCTCCCCCTCATCAAAAAGAGATCCTGGTACAAACTGTAAATATTTTCACATAATGTGAACTAATTCTGGAAAAATGGGAAGGAATCTAACATGTAATGAAATGTCACAGTAAAGTGTTCTGTCTGTTTCTGGCCAAAGGATTTGTTTAGGAGTTCAACAGTAAACATGTTAAAGCATATTACAGTATGTATTTTCTTATACACTTATTAAGAACACATACAAATATTGTGTGAATTGTTATATAAGCTGCAGAAAGATACTTAATGCCCAGTAATGGATAACATTTTTGTAGTTTTGAGCAAAAGCATATAAATTGAAGCCTATACAATTAAAATTTTCATATACTCAGAAAACATTGTACTAAAGTCAACCTTTTTTAATCAATAGTCATTACTGAAAGCACACCTATTCCCTTTAAATGTACCATTCAGAATGCCCACAGCTACTGACCCTTATTGGTGGGAAAGCAGATCTTTCTGTGTTTTGTTGTACTTTATTTTTAATTGTACTATTTATTGTACTAATAGTTTCAAATTAGTAGAATCCTATACCCCAGGTGACACACTACCATTAACCTTAGCTTACTAAAAGGTACTGTATACCCCGTTTTTAAGGACACACCACACAGGAGTACTTTCTGTGTCATCTGTAATCTGGTGGAAGTGATTGGTGAGCAAGAGTTACACTGGCATTTGAAGGACTACTGTACGTAAATGTTCTCCACATGGCAATTTAACTCTTTCTTTACTGACACCCCTTCCTTTTTATTTGCCAGTCTTAAATTATTCATGGTTCACGTAAAGTAAACTTTTTCCTATGTCTGCCGGCGTCTCTGCCGAACCCTCTGGCGGTGTGACCTGGCGGGGATGTGGATGGGCTGCTTGCCGAACTTCTCCATGATCTCCTTGATGCGCGAGAGGTTGGTGCGGTTCAAGGTGAAGTCGCACTCGGTGGCGCCCATGTCGTAGTCCACCTCACACACTTTGCTGGTTGGGGTGTAGCCCTCTGCCCTAGCAGTCACCTTGTACTCCCCAGGGTTGAGCAGGCGCCAATAATCCCCATCGGCAGCTGATGGGAGAAACAGGGAATGAAAGAAGGAGAGTGTTAGAATCTAGAATATCAGGATAGTGGAGCTCATGATGTACCTCAAAGACAATCCAGAATCATGGATAATGTCACCCAGCTGGATAAAGTGCTCCAAACATTTCTCACTTTTTGAAAAAAATCTATTTCCAATTGAGACTGTGTATTACTACTTCAGATCCACGTACTGTACCTGTACCAAATTAATTCATTGTTGAGCTTACGCATGCCAGAAGATTATTCAATTTTTCCCCTTTATACTTTACTGAATATCTGAAGGCATGGTGACCTATTCACTGTGGTTGTGTCTGGAATACTATTCTTCTTAATGCTATGTCCGTGAGATGTGCCTCATTAAACTGTTGAAGTATGTTTTCTTGCTTCAAGGTATTTTGTAGAAATTAATATACTGTAATTCACAACATTCTTAGATTTTTGGTCTTTTTTACATAATGTTTGATTTATAGATGAAGGTATCCCCATGTCAATGCTTTTATTATGGTATGGACTTATATTGTATAGTTACTTGGCGTCTTAAGGTTTGTTATTTGAGCGACAATGAAAACTGCCAAAAAAAACCCTGCATACTCCAGATGTCATAAATAAATAGTTTAATTTATTAGAAAAAGGAAACAAATGCAATATTTTACTTGAGTAAAAAAAACAAAACACATATTACAAAAAACCCTAAAAAAGTTTCAAGAAAAAATCTCAGAGCTATCTTTTATTTCTCAAGATATACAGTATGCTGCATATGTACCCTTTATAGTAAGAGTTTTAAAAATAGCACTGAACGGTGTCATGCTAAATAGTACCTGCTTCACTTGGTTAAGAATAGCACTGTGTGGGCAGAAATCAGAAGAAATCCAGGGCATAACAGTGTCTGTGATCAAGCCAGAAAGCAGAGTGTAGGCATGTTCTGACTTCATACAGCTCCTACTGGGAACCTATTATTGCTATGGCTCTAATTAGAACTCCACCTTTCCTTTTCTCGTAGGTTTGATGATAGTTAACAAGCTAGTTCAGTAAAACTTCCTAGAGGTTACAGTGGCTAAATAACCATAACTGAAGTAATAGTTTTAGCTCTCTATGGTACAGTGTTCATTTATATGATCAAATAAATGATATATTTAGAACTTATTAATGGAGGAGAGTTACAGTCTTCTTAAAATCCTACAAGAGTATTTCCTTTCTGACCTCATACTCCCTGTGAGACACCTACACAGGAACACTGCTACATAATGATGACATTTACCATATATTTGCTATTGTGATGGGTTCTAAAGGTTAATTTGAAACCATCATAATAAGCCTACTTGAATGCTAAATCAGCTTCTAACCTTACACCAGAAACAAAAAGCTCCCCTTTGTTCTTTGTGCCTTGCAGAAAGAATTCAAATGAAATTCAAAGTAAAGTATATTTATAAAACAAATGATTATCCTGTAATCTCAAAAACTGGTATTGTTTCCACTCTATTTCATGTCAGCATTACCTACTGTCACATTTTTCTTAATCATTGTTTTGACACACATTTAAAACAAAGAGACTGGTTTTCAACAAAACCTGACAGCACAGTGACTATGACATTGTATTTAAGAAAATATTGAACACGAAATAGTGTCTTTGTCGCTCTAAAAAGAAAGGAGATATACTGTATGCAGCTGCCAGGGTCTTTAGACATCATGATGTATTTGACATGCAGACAGTTTACCAGCAATAATCACACTTCTGTTAGTGATCTTTTATTTTTCTTATTTTTTCTCCAGCTGTAAGGTAATGTAGAAGGTCAAACTAATTACATTTGACCTACTTCTCTGGCCTTAAGGCTCTATTAAAAAATAACAAGTACAGAACCCTTCTCTAAAGAAATTTATGAATCATCATTCCATAATAAATCCAATTATATTTATAAAATTGCAAAAGATGCAGTGGCACAATGTGGCTCTTCTGTTAAAGCATGTCTTTGGAGCCCTCTTCATTTATTGGAGGCTATTTATTGTCTTAAGCCACTCAATGATCATTGTCTTAGTTTAGGCAAGTGTTTTCTTGCCCAGAGACATAAGTATGAGTCATCCTGTTGGGATGAAATTTAAGTGACACTTTACCGTTATAAGCCTTAATATAGGTCCAGTATATTATAAAATACATTAATTGTGTGCAGACTAATCTTAAAAAGTTACAAATAGCTTTATCTGACACTTGCCAGAGGAGAAAAGAAATGAATTGCTCATGTGACATTCAGGGACGTTTCTAACATCCAGTAATCCACCTTGGTACTGTATATTTACCATGCATTAGAAAGAAGAAGACGGTCAAGTGTTTGATATTGTTGAGGGTAGGGGGGTATTTTTTGCACATCGTCCAATGGGAGTTCTTTTCCTAGGGCAGAGAACTGACATACAGTAATAAGAGATCGACCGGCACTGTGGGACCAGATTACTAAATAAATTCTCTCTTTTTTTGTGCATCACCTCACATCTTTCGGAGCTTGCAGAGAAAAGGCCAAGTGTTTTTTGGAACTGGAACATTGCCAGTATTGCTCACCACCAATTACACCCGACTGAATTTAGGAGAACAAGGGCTGTGTGTCTTTTTATGGTTAAGGGAAGATTTATTTTTTAGCAGCCCTTTTAGCAGAGCTCATAAAACCTGGATGCATTGTTTTGTTGAAAGAAATTGTTCTTGATTCTGTGTTACAGAGCAGAATGTCCTTGGAAGGGTCTTTTGTTGTCTAGAAACCAACACTGCTTCCCTAAATGTTTGTTTTTGTTGTTGCAAGTTTGATCACATCCCTGAAGGGATGCGAGATGGTAGCTTTAGTCTGTAGCAGGCCTGGGGTCATGGACTCACCATTTTTGTAATTTTTTAAATAAATATTAGGTCAATTAAAAAAATGGCTTCACTACCTGTGTACCATGCGTACGCGTGGGTAGTTCACATTCCTGATGACAGGGGGAGATATTGGATAATTTGGTTTTCCAATATCCAAATTGCTATCAAAAGGTTATTATGTTTTTTTATGCACTACGGTATCTCCATCTCATGTTTTAGATGTCTAAACATCATGAAACCAAGGGTAACAATATCAGAATTCCGCTATGAACCATGGGCAAAGATGAAATCCTAATTTCCAGCATATGAAACTAAAGAGGGTTTTCAAATATAAGAAAGGGATTTTCAGATCAACTCCGCAGTTGAAAATGATTAACATTCTTTATCTGTCAGTCTGTCCTTACATTAAAGAATCCCGTGGAAGCAGCATCGGCACACACACTTCTTTGAAAGTCAGACCCACTAACTGTGATGGAAATCTCAGGAATTATTTACAGGGAGGTAATGTTCCTCAGCACTGAGCAGGTTGTCCTTTTGCTGTTTTAACATCTGTCTCCAACACATAATTAGTTTTCTAATTAAACTAAGGAACTTGCTTCAAACTTTTATTTAAAGGTGGTGTATCCTAAATATTTTTAGAAACCTGGAAAACAAACTTGTTTTTTTATAAAGAACATATTGCTAGTGTTGTAAGACCACAGGCACTGATTTTACAGCAAGGCATGGAAGTGAAAATTGTATTCATGGTGAACAATCTTCTACTGTGGGTTTAGGACAAAAGTGGTATACAGTACTTGCAGAAAATTACATATTCCACAGTTAAGGAAAGGTGTCTTATTCTGAGTTTAATCTGGAGTTACAGCTGATGTGCTATATAAAAATGCATTACCCTTTTACAATGTTGAGGTTATCCTAAAAAACAATATTCTATTTTCTTTTATTTTTTATATTGTAGAAGTACATTATACACATACACATACAAGACTACATCCAGCATCTTGTTTTTTCTTCTGAATTACAATGCAGAAAGAACAAGTTTGTTTGAATTGCATTGAAATGCAGTATATTTGGAACCAGTAAACATTCTAAGGTAATACATCACTTTTCTCTTTCTTTTTAAAATTTAGGTCTGTAAAAAGCCATGAGTGTCTTGAAGAACATACAGTACCTGTCTGAATATCGTGGTTGATTCCTTCCACAGATATGATAGCATTAGCTATGCCTCTACCTTGAGCATCCCTCACTATTCCTTTGATCCCACGGTGGACCTGAGGAATAAAAACATTGATTAACAATGAGAAAGTGAAGCTTAGTGTGACAATGATTACTCTGGTTGACAAAAAAGACCAAAAACTGGGCAAATGGCCTGACGTTTCAAGTTATTGACTAACACAAGTGTTTCTTACATTCTTTTTCAGATTGATTATTCCATTATCCTTGAATTAAATCAATACTACATTGCAATTTACAGTAAATGGTTATCTTCTGGCTATTAAACCCTTTTCTTGATATTTCCATTTTTTGGATAATAAATATACTATTTTTCAGTATTTTGTTTCTCTCATTGGTGTCTTAGTGTCTTCGATTTCCCAATTAAATGTAATACTGTACCTAAGGCTGGATAACACTGCCCTAGGCTAGGACTGCTAGCTCTTCATCTGCTCTATGGACAGCATGTTGCAGTAATGTACTTTTTATACACTGTATTAATATACTGTATTTACTGTGGTACTTTCAATATGTATATACCTATGTGTATTTTGCTACTATTTTATTGTTTCACTGTGACTATTAGCATATTTGCACACACCTAACTCTATTTATTTTATTTTGCTGTACTTATTTTAATTTTTAGTCTATTTTGATGTCTGTTTTTGCTTGTTTTGGGCTGGGCTGCTGTAACACCTCAAATTCATAAAATCAATTAAGTCTTATCTATCTATCTAAGAACCTCACTGATATTTCATATTTCAGAAAAGAAAAAAAACAACAGTTTGTAATCATGAATGTTGTTATGCATTCTGCAAGAGTTAGCATTTATTTTTTCAGAATATTTAATTAATCATTCAAAACAGGTGAAACTTGAGGCTGGGGGTTCAGAGCGCATGTTTCATATGGGGTTTTAGTGCTGTAGCATGTGCGAGAGAAGAATATTATATAATAATAAAGGTCTTCCAAGAGAGAGGTCATCTTAAGTTTTTGTTTTTGCCAACATGAAAGAATGAAACCAGATGCCAAGAGAAAAAAGCCAGTGGGAAAGTTATACTGAGAGATGAAGTGTCAACATGGGAAGGTGGAGGAATAACATTGTCACTATACAACAAAGGATTGCCAGAACAACATTTTTTTATTTTTTAGTTATAAGTTATAAGTAATAACATTCATGTTCATAAGTGTTACAGCTGTTGAGTGCATATGTATTGTGCTCATGTATAATACATACTGTATATACAGAATATAAAATTTTAACACAGCTAACAGAGGCTACTGCAATAAATCTACTGACTTATGACACAATATACCATTTATTGTTTTATAGCCTCCGCTGATCTTAAATGACAGCTAATGTAAAGCAACTGCAGTAATCTGGTGAACAATCTTCTTTTCTAGAATTGGATGCAGTCATCTGAATACAGATGAACAATGCCAAATGCACATGAACTTTTTTTCCAGCAATAAAGCAGCAAATATATTAAATGGATATGTTCACTTTTTTGTGTGCACTTGAACTGAACCCACCTCCCTTACCAGCTTCTAAATGATGGCAAGTACTGACACTGATGGTCAGGTGGCAAGTGTGAGATTGGCCTAGTACTGTAAATCTGTCCCTAGGACAAAAATGAAAGCCTGTGGTATACAGTTCAATTTAAATATGATTATTCCTCACTAAAGAGCATCATAAATGCTTTCTCAATTATTACGCCACTGATTCAATAGAGAACATACTTTTGCAGGCAAGCCGTTCAGTTATAATATGGTTTACCTGCCACCTCCTAGGAGATTGCTACTTTGTGATGAGGGGAAAACTATTATTTGGGGCACAAAATTAGACATCTTTGTCCTATGTATGATCCCCCCAGTTTCCAGCATAATCCAGCTCATCTTCTTTAGTACCTTAAGTATGGAACCCAGGGCTGTGTGGCACAAACATACCTCATATCATAATGTTATAAAGTAAAAACCCAAACACAATTGTACTGTATGAGCTCTAGTGTAATACAGTACATACAGTATTATACTTCCTATTGCCCTGTAGCACACAGTCAATCTGCATAGTGCACAATGTAAATAGTTCATAATATCCAAAACAGTCCCAAAGACAACCAGACTCTTGTGCTATAATAAAATATTCTGCTCTCTACCACCATCAACAATAATGCATTATTAAATATGTGTACTATATATTCAGCAAATAGAGTGCATTTATACACAGTATTCCATAGTGCAGATATACCATCTAGCCCAAGTCAGTGTACATTCATATACTGTACAGTATATCCTGTTTTTCACATTATCAACAATGTTCTTGGTCCTTTACGCATTAAGACATGGACTATCTCAGGCTCCTTTAAGCTAGTCAAGCAATATTCTTGTCAAAAAGATTCTACCCTTCTTTCATTGTCTGAAATACAGTCTGAAATGCTTCAAGGCAGTAAACGAAAATGACATATCTATTCAAGACTTAGGGTTAGCATTATCCACAGTTACATTACACCGAAGGGGAAAAAAGAAAATCTATAGTTTCCATTATTCCTGTGATGGTTTTCTCATTCTTCACTGGTACTGTGCTATCTCCTACACTGAGGGCAGCACCATGGTGAGCAAGTAAGGTCAATTTCAATTCTTCGCCTTTTGACTAAAAATATAGCGAAACTAAATAAATTGAGACAAGATGCTTCCCACAAACAAAACTTCTTATTTCTTTGACAGAGTGCTGCTGGCAACCACAGATACTGTCACCTCAGAACAATGTGTAAAAAAATCTGAACTTTTCTGATTTCTTCCGGAGTGGGTGGAATTGAGCGCTAAAAAGGAAATTTTTGCTTAAAACATAAAGCAATTATGCGAACCTCTCTTTCATACTTCTGCTTCAATAGGTATAGGACCAAAACTGAATCCTGCTCCTTTGCAGTCCAAACATTTTTTTAATTCACTGAAAACGTTAATTCATTTGAGATCTTAGGATCATCAAGAATACTGTCTACAATCCTTTCCCTTCGGCTTCTCTCCAAATTTTCTCTTTTCAGGAAACAATGAATTCAGCTCATCTTGTTCTTCCTCTTTGTCAGAGCCCATAAAATCACCAAATGGCTCTTTACAAGAGACATATGACTGTATTCCTGGAAGGCTGCAATTCAACAGGTCTTACAGGTATCTATATTTCTCCAGCACCTAAATTGACACGAGATGCTACGCTGGTCAAGTCAAGTCAATAATTAGTTCAATTAGGTTCAGTTAGGCTCAGGTAGAATGCAAACCTGAAGACACTGTGGTCTTCCTGCAGTGTGGTTGTGCACCTCTGCCTTGGACTGTGAATCAAACTAACACATCGTCTCTTTCTGTCTGGAGTCAATCACACTGAGAATGATATGCCTAAAAGCCTTCAGCCTTCAGAATCCATGGAGTCCAGACAGCACTCCTGGCCCAGGAAAAATAAGTCTGGGGATCCATTAACAAATAAGATTTAAGATACTTGCTGGTAAAATTGTATATACACTCTATTACAGCACAGAAACATTATTTGTTTCAATGCATCTTGTCAGTTTCATTTGCCTATGTTGAGGAGCGCGTCTATACAGTACATGTGTAATTTGTTCTAAATCACGCAAATGCTAAGGAAAGAACACAGATGTTTACCAAACCAAATTCCTAAATATTGCAACATAATTTCTCCAAGGTACGGGGATGTCTGTTGGTGTGTTTGCTTATATCTGAGAACAGTATTAATATCTGTTGAGAAAGGTATTAGTCTTATCCCTGCTTTCCAGATCTTAGTCACCTTACAGCTTGCACCACTTTTGTTTCCACATATTTTCCCCTGACATGTTTGCATATATTTTTGTCCCTGACTCTCAGGAATTGAGATATTTCTCTCTGTACCTGCTCCATAAACACAAGCAGCGACTCGCGATTGTTCTCCCACTCTTCTGGCAGCTCACTCTCATGAGGGAATTTGTCACAGCCCACGTACATCGACAGTTCAAAGCAGTTGGTGTGCAAGTAGCTGAAATCATTCATACCTGTCAAAACGGAAGAGTTTATCTGTTGGCTACTTCCATAATTAATTCTTCAAAGATGGGTGCAGTGGCCCTCTCTGAGATCAGTATTTTCTTTTAAAATAGAAACATGGAATGACATTACCTAGACATTCTTTTTTTTCCTCTGGCTCCTGACTTTATAAACCCTTTGACTTACGGGCTTTACACCTGAGAAATATCCCTACATGAGAAACAGAATGTTTACTCTGAAACAAAACAATTTTCTGAGGCTCATATCTACTCCTGATTATAGTGCTGCCCCTACTGACTTGTGAATAATCCATGCTATGCAGAAACACAATAAAAGGCCCTGTCAGCACTTCAGTACCACAAAAAGCTGGCTGCCATCAGAGATGCAAGGAGATAAAGGAGAAGTGTTGCTGACATGTTTTTGTTCCTGAACTCTTCTGTGCTAGAAAGAACATCATCAGCCAAAATCAGAAAATTGCCGTATCTGAGGACATTTTGTGTAGAAACAGGGGCCATTTAAGATAACATGTACATTTCGTGTGGGGGTTGGTGCACAGGAAGTAAAAAAGCTTTACCTATTAAAAAATATTTTTTAATGAAATGAGAAAGTTTTAAAATGAAGCACACAAAAAGCAGAGAATGAGTTAATGAACACAGAAACACTGGATTGTAGGTGTATTCATTTATATCTGTAAATTGGAAGAGAATCATTCATAATGGAGATGACCATCACATTAAAAAAGGGCTATAGGTTCATCTGGTGAACGTAATACAGTATTTCAATATGGCTACTGTGACAAAGAGAGGAGAGACAGACACAATGAAAGATTTGCCAATGCATTTAATATATTTTCCCTTATGTGCATAAAATAGATGTTTGAAATGATAGATGGAAATTGTGCTGTTTTATTGTTTTGGCTCTACTTCTGAAGTTGTTCATAAGAACAGAACACCCTGGAGAAAAAGACAAAGTGAAAGAGAGAGAACAGAAGAGCAATGGAAGTCGGTAAACTTACTCCCGGCCACAGTGTGCCATGATGCTCCATTGATGGTGCCGTCCTCCTTGGCGAAATCTTGGGTGTGGCAGACTCGTCGGCTGGCATCGGTCATGAGGCGGTGAGTGGAGGCATAAGAGAACGCCAGCCAACGGAAGACTGGGTCGTCGGGCGTGGGGGTTTGCTCCTGGGTCTTGTGCTGAGAGCGCGCCATGTCATAGGGGAAAGTTACCACCAGCTCTCCCCCCTGCAGATTCCCACCAAGAACGAAGGGTATCTTCTCCATCCAGGCGATCACTGCGCGGCTTTCCATGGCCACCTTGACCAGCGGGGAAGAGAAAAGCCATCGGTGCATTCACTCCTTTGCAAAACTTTAGTCCATCCACTGCTTTATACCTACAAAAGACCTACTGTAAATAACCTGTAGCTCTGGGAGCTTGCAGCTAAAGGCCATGCAATTAGGAAGTAACTGGGAAAAACCTTGCAATGAAGTGGAGATACAGTACCAAGGGTGCTTTCCTTTGGCACTGAATGCTCAGAAAAGCACACTTACAAACCTGGAGCAGAAACATCAAGAAAAACCCCAAAAACTGACACCAGAGAGGTGTCCTAGCTTACATAGAAGAAGGCTAGATTTGTGAATCAAAGTACTCTGATGCAGTGATATCTACTCCAGAAAGGAGTATATACAAAGGGTATACCCGATAATGCAGAAATGATCCTCCCCCCGACACATTATTGAACTGGACGCCTTTCCAGAAAGGCATAAAACATATCCTAATATTTTCTTGTGTCCAGAGTGACACAAGCCAGCCACACACACCAGCAACACACACATCTGTCTGGGAAAAAAGAGGCCAAATGAAAGAAAGAACAATCGACCCAGACTGTCTCAGGGACAATTCAAAGCATTGATAAGGACTTCAACCTGGAAAGACATGAAAAATGACCTGGAAGGCTGTTATTGGAGAAAACGAAAAAAAAAAAGTAATGTAATGTTGTGAGCAAAATGTCATACTTTAATCAGCTTTACCAAATCTCAGTTTAAAATAAGGGAAACAAAGGATATTGTAAAGGTCGTGCCTGATAACTAAAAGTGTAATTAAGAAAGTTACTGCATCTTACTGATTTATTTCCTCCTGAGGTACGTTCTACATAATTTATTACCAGACATTTAAAGTAAATTTTCAATTTTCCTCTTTGTAGCCCCAGCGTTAAAAAGCCATTAATGCATAAAATAAAGGCTTTTTGTATTACAGACAACAATACAGAGGTGAAAAATTAATATAATTTTCACATGTTACTGAGCTCAACTGACTATCATAATATAGCCGGGGGGGAAACAACACATTAAAGGGGAAAAGATCTTTCCAGCTGCAGCTGTGTTACTATTTTAGAAAGACGGGTGAGTCATGCTTATTCTCTGTAAGGCTCTCTACATAAAAATAGATTCCTAGGAAAAGTACCATTTTTAGCTATGAGATTCACAAATTGCAATAAATAAAACAGTTCAGTGCTGTGTATCACAAAGTATAGTTCTATTGACATATGAATTCTCATTCATGACTATAAAATCCAAGCACAAAACCAAAAAACACTTTTTACTAGGGTACAGACATGTTATTTCTAGCTGCAAAGCTTAAATGTTTGAATCCACAATTACCTCATTGTTAATGTTCAATATAGATTAGTTTTTATATAGTGTATAAAAAGTAGCCTTTTCTGTATGTATTCAACAGCAACATGCATTCTGTATAATACAGCAATTAGCAGCAATTGTGTTTTCACTGTACCTTAGTTCAGCAATACTCTATCCATAGTATGGTTTTAATATTATTAACCAGAATGATTTAAATATATGGTACAATTGTATTGTTACAGCTTTAGGTGTCTCTTAGATTTCAGATAAAGTATGTGACACCTGGAAGGGTAAACACTTCAAACTTCAAAGGAGAGAGGATGTTTGCTGAGGTCTGGGGGGATCCTTTGAGCAGAAACAATTGTAAAGTTTATCTTAGTAAACCTAGGTAAGTTGTGGGTTAATGATTGCAAAGTAGCAGGACAGAAACAGACTATATAAGATCAGAGTCTGCATGGGACTTGAACCTTGAGCCAGACAAAACACCTACTTCTTGATCATCCAAACCAAACCTGACTGGAGCTAAGTATTTGAACCTTGTTAGAGAGAGAGATTTAACCGCAGGTTGTATTGTATTTAGTTAGAAGGCAGATCATCTCTTTTGTGTCCGCTGCAAGCATATTATGAGTTTAATGCTTAGTAGCAGAATGGGGTTTTCTGGGTAACCAGAATGTTAGGCCTCTGAAACACCTTGTCTGTAAATACTGTATATAATATATGTAACTTGTGTTGTATGTTTTGTTGTGTATAGTGTAGTTTGAATCTTGTCATTGTAATGCATATTTGTTTAACCAGATGTGCCTGGATTACTACTCCTCTCAACAAAGCTGTGCCAGAGAACAAAGAATTCATGTGCCCCTAATTATACTAGCCACTCAGGTATTTGCTAGAAATCACTTACAAGTTGGGGGACATAAATAATTATTTTACTTATTGACTTAACTGCTCGGTCAATTTCGTAACCCCCCATTTGGAACAGTATTGTATATATTGTGTTTTAATTGTATTAAAAAATTGTACAGATATTTCCATTCAGGTGGCAAGTGTATTGTTGGTAAGTGTATGTCTCATTAACAAAATGGTGAATATAAATGCACAACCTTCTATACACATGGTTAAAAAAATTGTGGGACTGAAATTAATTAAATCTCCTGTGGTATGAGTGACCAGAAAGCTCAGTGGCTGAAATGTGAAAAGAAATGCATCTCATTTTGTTTCATAATTAGCAGATAAAATCAGCCAAACATAAGGGACATGTGTGAAGTGGCAAAGAAACACCGAAAACACAGACGTTGCTATGTCTTAAAATTAAAAACACATATTTATGTTATGATTCTGGAAATAAATACTATTATATACTCAATGTAATCTTGTTTTTCTTAAAAACGTTTTCTCCTATTTTCTAAAGGTAATGTGTGCCTTCAACGATCAGGATGTTTAACCGTTGAAACAGTTTGTTCATTTTCTTATTTTCTTTCACCAAGAGAAACGAAGAACTGTTCTGCTGGACTCTAAGGTAGTGCAAGAAATTAAAGTAACCCACATTATAAGCACCTTTACTTTACACACTTAAGTTAAAGTAAATAATGCTTTAGTGAAAATTATTTAAATCAGTCCCTTGGTTCTTCTGTTTTTATTAAAACAAAGGGGTATGAGTAATTGTATGATGAAATTTGTTTAACACGGCAGTTAAACTGAAAATGCTAAGACAAGGTTGTCCTACAACAGAAGTAATTCTTTACTTTTTCTACAATTTGAAATTTGACATTTCATTCTCCAGGACCCTTCTGTGACTTACAGTAGCATTTTCAGACAGATACCATTCTGGGATGGGTACGTGATGATTGGAGATTCTTCTGGGAACCAATTTCCTGGTTTCTGCTTCCCATAGGATAGAGTTAAGGTCTGGGAAGTTGTGATGGATGTCAAGGCCATCCTGACTCCAGCGACCCAAGGACCATCCTCCTAACTCTGAACCCTGAAAAATATGCCATTCAAAACTGTGGAGATCAGACATGGATTATATAAAACCAGCCTAATCATATTACTAATATTCATGTAGCATTGTGACAGGGTGAAGAAGTAACTAATACTTATACCCATAAATCATTGTGACTGCTGTCCTTAACTCCTACTGTAATCTGGAATGAAGTTCATTAGAACATTTATACTGTAAGTACTGCATAAACAGACACACAGTGAGCATACAGTATATAATGGTGTTCTAACCTGTACTTGACATTCAAAATACAGTACAAAACATATTTTGTTCAATTATTATTTATTATACTTTTCTGACATGTTCAGACAGCAAAACATAAAATGAAGAGAGGATAATGATATTCTAGGTACAGTTCCAATCATGAATAATTTAGGAAAGTTTACCTAATAATTTAAGTAGGTTTCACTACCTAATAAACAATAATAAAGAATAAATGGAAGAATTCAGGAATTAATTCAAATGGAAACACTAATTTCATCTGGGTTTGTTGGTTTTAGCCATACTATCGAATAACATATTGTATTCTTTTCTTTAGAAAAAAAAACACTATATTATAGCCACTTTTTGAAGATGACAAGAAAAGCTGACTTTACATAATTTAAATAAAACTGTATTAGCATCATATCACACTGCACCGGTGAGGTCAGTCCATTCACAGCTGCTCAGATGAATTAAGGTCCAGCAGACCTACCACTTCAAAGGCCTTTTCATAGCCATCAGGGTTAACAGAAGGCAGCAGGTGGATTCTGGTCTCTTCGACCAGGTGCCGTATCCGTGAGTTACCAGCCAGGTACTCCTGGCACATGAACTGCATCAGCAGCAGCAGCAGCTCCCGGCCAAGCACCTCGTTGCCATGGGAACCAGCAGTGTAGCGGAACTCTGGCTCACCTGGAGCGACAATGTGAAACTACTATTTTAATATTTCTAAGGAAAAATGATGAATGAGATCAAATGATGCAATGATATAATATCTACACAGAGTACAGATGACTGGTAAAATACAGACTAATTCATATGAAAGAGAAATAAAGACATACTGTAGTCAGGTAGTTCAATCTCAGGAAGTTAAAAGAGATTTTAATATTTTATAACAAGTAACTATGCTTTAAAATAATTCATACTTTTTTTAACAGGTACAACATGAATAGCTCCTACATCTAAGTTTAATCAGTTTTATTGGACAGACTAGAATTAAAAATGTTGTGAATCATTACTATATTTCCTAATTATTTTGTTGACAGTGGAAGTTTTTTTTTTACCAATTTCATGCTCCCCAGGTTTGTCTGAGATCTCAATAGCGTAGAGTTTCAGTCCATTGTGGCTTTTGCCGATGTTGTAAATTCTTGTGATGTTTGGACACATTTCATTTACCACCTTCATTAGCTGTTGGGAACACAGAGGAGTCTGCTTAAAGTGAGTTAAAACCTATTGAACTGAATGAATAACACATTTATTTTAATCTGTTTCAGACCATCCAAAAACCACTGTTATTTTTCTTTTGATTCCTGATTCCCCTTGCTTTTTTCCCATTTGTTCTATTTTGATGTGTTTGTTTCACAAATAGTATACATCACAAAAAATAGATAATATTACATTCTAACTTTGACATTATCCTTGCTCCCCTTCCATTATATTAATTCCTTTTTATTCCCATATCTGTTTATTTCCTGTAAACCCACTGTATTCAGAGCATATTGTTCTTGTTTTCTAGAATGCAGAACTGCTCCATTCATAGTTCTCACCATTATCCATATATTATTACCTGTATTTCTTTTTTATGTCTATAGATTTGGATTAACATGTTTCCATTTTATATCCACCCAATGTGGAACTGTTAGTTGTTAATCAGCGGCATATTGAAGTAACCATTGTACTATAAAGGGAGACAAGTATCAGAGCCACAGGTTATCTGATACACCACAGACAGCACTGACGCCAGTGAAAGCCCATAGACATACCCAAGCAGTGCTGTTTCGCAGCAAGATAAGAGAACTGAAGTAAGCCACCCAGACCTGGCAGGCTTAAGACAACATTGAGCCACTACTTCGGGCATCCTGGTCACAGTCAGCTAATGATAAAGTCTTGGCCCACACAAAGCAAAATTGGGTATAGGGGGATTGCCTGTGCTGAGAATAACCCACAGAGGTGCTCACACCTAAACAGTTTGTAGGTCACAATCAACTTTGAAAAACTATTATACTATGGTATATTTAGAAAACACCTAATTAGTTTAGAGAAACAGCTTTCTTTACATATTTTCATTAAATTATATCTAGATGGAAATTCACTCCCCTCCTACATACTTTGGTAATTAAAACTTAATCCTAAAACAGGATGCAGAGCAAGAAAATATTCATCACTAGAAGGGGAAGGGATTTGAATTAATTACCTAAATTTAATTTACATCAGTTAGACCAAAAATCATGTTCAAAAAAAACCTAGAAAAAAAGTGTGAGAAAGCATGATCTATCATGCAACCTATCATGATTCATATTTTCCAAAATTCATCACAGTACAAAAAATGACCTAGAAGATGTGATACATTTTTTGACAGATGAATGTGGTTAAGAAATACTAAAATAGAATTAAAAACAAAGCACAGAAGCCAAATCCTTTTTCACAAATTCCAAAACCAAAATCTTGGTTAACATGTGGTAAATCATTAAAATCACATTAGAGCCTCGTGCTAAGTGTCTGTTATCTGGGAACAGAGCCGATGATACATCATCACTGTAAATCTCAAAGCTTAAAGAGAAAAGTGACTTTCTTTTTAGCACAATTTTATCATCTTAAGCAGCAGCCTAAAGTGTCTTAAAGGCCAAAAAATAAGTTAGCTAACCAGGAAGGATCCAAAACTATACTTGAAACAATGAGGATGGTTTATTCAGGGTTTATTGTAACTAATGTTTTTTTTGCATTTGAGCTCTCAGACATTTTTTTTTCATTTTGAAGAGAATGGAAAATTATTTTCAGATGTGCATCTGCTGTGTCTGCATTGGGTTAGGTGGGTGGAAGTAACTGCTGGAAGCAGCGATATAAAAAAACAAAGATGGACTCATCCCAGCAGAGCTGTGCAAACTGGAGGAGACAGAGGTGTGTGTCAAATATGCTCATGAATTTGATTACAGAAATACAATAACAGAGGGAACAGACGGACAGTAAAAAAAGGTTTGGGTCAGATCATTGAGAATAATACACTCCTCCCTTATCCTTTCCATAATTCTATTGGTCCATCTTTATAAGAAGTGGTCAATGAATTGAGTGAGATCTGGCCAATAAATTGAGTGACAAATCTTAATTTCTACATGCATTTGAAATTAGATCTACAATTTTAATGTTTCATTTAAGCCCATCAGCACGGAGTTGAAGATTTCACCATTGAAAAACACAAATGTTTCTGCTCAGAACTGTCCATGGTGCTGACAAAGTGGACACCCTATTTTAATTTATGCCAACACAGAGGATGGCAACAGATCCATGCATCTATCAGAAAGCCAATTATTCTTCATATGGGTTAGAGCAATGCATAGCATTTCCATGAAGCACTGGACATACGGTGGGAGTACACATTGGATGGGACAGTATTGCATTGCAGCGTACACACAGGGACTCTACTGTAAGTAACTTAGGATTCTTTGGAAGGTGAGAGAAAAGCATCCAGGAGTAAGCCCACTCAAACACAAAAGGCCACTCCAGACCAAATTCGAACCCATGTCTTAAGAGCCAAAAGACAGAAGCACTAATTTCCAAGCCACCACACCAATGCCATTCTTAAAGATTATTAAACCAAATTTTAGTACTTGTCTAGTAGAATTGTATGATTCATACATCCATCCATACATTTTCAAACCTCTTTGATCTCTAGTTCATCAAATAGTGTTGTCTGTGTGAAACAACTTAATTGCTAAAGTACCACATACTATACTGTACATCTTGTTATATAGAGAATATACTTCTATTATACTAAAAATGTATGGTACTGGTATTATCTTAACCTCAATTATACTCTCCTTTGAATCTATCATAAAATCTGTACTCTTAGAATTTACACAGCAACAAATTCATATACTGTATCTGAAACACAATCTAAAAATAATAATGAAATAAAGACTTAAAACCCCTCCACTGTCTGTTGCTGGCATCCCAGTTGCACACCAACCTCGTATTTAGTCAGACATCTATAATTTTATATTTAGTTTGAGTGTTGACTTTAATTAGGACATGTGTATTAGGACCTGTGGATAATCCCAGTTCCTGACCCTGTGTAAGTCCAGGTGTGGCCCACAGTCTGTAAACGTACCTGCCTCATCTCTTTGTAGCTGTGGTGTTTGAAGTCCAGATTGTCTGTTGTTGTGATCTCATTCCGTCTGTGGTAATAATTGTTGGGGTCTGGAAAAAGAGAATTAAAAGAGATTTTCCACTGTGAATCACTGTTTATAAGAATGAAGCAAACACATTTTTTTAATGAGACTGGGTTGTTTTAGATCTTTTGTTTTGAATTGCTCAATTTATTTTTCACAGCACAAAATACTTGCAGAACAAACTTGAAAGAGGTGTCTAAACTGATTTTTTAAAATTCTGGAACTGAACATATTGTTTCAGGCTGTCTGTAGCTTGTGTAGAATCCTGGGTTGCACCGGAGGGCCTGCTACCAGTTTAACTGGGTTTTCAACAGAAACAGGGAAAATAGCAAAGCCACCTGTAGTTCAGCCTTTTCTCTTTTTGGTAAGGAGAACAAACATGTGGAGTGCACAAACGCTGGCAGGTTTTCTCACGCAAAAATTGCTGTAAGCACAAAATGTACTTGTCATTTCCTTCAAGAGTGGTTTTTGTCATTTTATCTCCTTCTTTTATTAAAGCTGGCAAAACCTCTCAAAAACACGTTTTGCACCAACGGCTAAAATGAAACTCAAGTTCATCATTCTTCTCTGAATATAGAACTTGGGTTTTGTATTTAAATTTTAAATGTGACATTTAAGATAGAACTTGAGAAGTGTGGAAAGAAAAGCAATTTTCTTTCAGGGAGTAATTGTGCCCTTCAGGCTGTACTGAGAAGATGATGTAACTCTGTCAGTATGGGCAATATAGGACACTCTTCCTAAGACCACAATTGCACTTATCTTCACAAGTCAAGCATGATAACCTTCCCATTGTAAATTATTGTACAGGTTGTAAATTAGTTCTTATTTAAAAATATCTCACAAAATGACTGGCCTGATGGTTAGCCATGCTGCTTGACAGTTGAAACCTGGATTCAATTACAGACTTCTATGTGTTTGCATGAAGGGAGTTTGCATTTTCTCCCTTGATCAAATTCAGTTTACGCATTTGATCTGGTTTCCTGTGACCTTCCAAAGACATGCTATTTAGGCTAAATGATTATCCTAAACTCTTCTTCTGAGTGTGTTATTGGGCATTTTAACTCTTATCAAAAAAGCAATGATCAGCTTTATAACCTCCTGCAGTTCTTTAAATGTTGCATAATCTACTGTACCTGGAATGACTGGAAATCTTCAGTAAAACTTTATAACTTCAGTATGAAGGGAGTAGGAGCAAAGTAAGGAAGGCATATGTAACATACTGTATGATTCTTTGTTTCTCAAGAATCTATGACAGTTGCAATATCTACCACATTCAGAAAAAGGAAAAAGAAAACATTTGTTTAAGAGAACAGACCCAGAAATATGACATTTGAGTAATGTCTAAAAGGATAATGTAAACAATAATGTGAGCCATTTAATCTTCCTGAAAAATACAAAGAACTATAATGCTGCTTTTTCATCATTTTATATATATTACAGCTGTTTATTTTTTGAGTGAAATTTGTATCCTTCTTTGTGGAAAAATAAATAATACCTAAATAATGCAAAAAATCAGAGCAAACGGAATAAAAATAGTCAAGGCAGTAGTTCCAACATTTGATTTAAAGCATTTGTTTTGGAAAAAGGAAAAACACCCCAGAAACATACAGTACAGAAGCATTACTGGGATCACACACCAGGATTTTAGGAGTGAATTTGTGCTCTATCACTCAGCTAATAATGACTTAAAAATACATTGTGGAATATGTATCGTGTGACCAGAAAAAGTCAGCCTGGAAAAAAAATACAATACTCCCACTGTTTTATTTCTCTACTCTACTGAAAATTGTGAAAGACAAAAAATCTCCATGTTAAAAAAACATTTTGTTAATGTGCGTTTAGTGAGACCATACTATAAATGTAATACTTTACATGCTCTATTCCAAAATCTATGCAATTATGTACCACAAACTGTACATTTGTCATGTATCCAAGACCACTGTTTCGAGCGGTCTTTGAAACTAGAAAAAATCACAACCGTGTCTTTTTATTATGCGATTAATTAATCTAAAATTAGTTTGGTCTTTTAGCACTGCCAAATGGTAGAATTTTGTGTTTATATAAATTGAAAGCCAAACACTACCAACCGATTCACCACTCAGCAAGTGATGAGGAGTAAATCATAATGAAAAGGTCAAACATTTCAAGGCAACATTTATGGCCTACATACAGTATTTATAGACATACTGTATTAAATAAAAAATTGATTTGTCACTTATTGTAGAACAAAATATGCAGAAATTTTAATCTTCTATGATGTCTCTGGGTGAGTCAGTGTCAGAGTCATAAACTACATTAAAAAATAATCTTTACATTTCCTTTTCGATTCATGACTGTTGGCAGCCTTTCTCTTCTGAAATGTGTGGTGTTTCATTCTATGATTTTTCTATTGTGATGATTTAAAAAAAATATACTTTTAACAAGCCAGCTGTCCTACTCCCAGCTCTGCTTGCTCTGATATACGGTAATACAGCAGGGAAGGCAGTTCAAATAAGAAACACATTTTAGATTTGGCTTATTCCTGTGAAGAATATTGACGGAAACTTAAGCTATTTGTGTTTTAAAACAACCCTAATTGCTTTTCAAAGACCTGCATTAATTGTTGGGAGACATATACAGTACTGTACTGTACATGTTACCCTCCATACCACACTCCCAGCTGGTACAGCAATGTTGACTTGTTTTCTGTTCCTAAATTTGGTTATCTACAGTATGTCATTTACAGAATCCTCTTTATATTTCTAATGCTTTTAAATAGACATGGATGAAGTTACAATGCATTTAGCGTGACTCTTAGTCTGTTTGGAAACAGTTTAATGTCCTCCTTAATTAACTGACCCAACTGATGAAAACCAGTCACAGAGAAGAACAAAAAACACTGTGATCATCTTTTAAAGACACATGTGTTCACCTGCTCACCTGAATTGCATCAAAGGAGTTTTGATGACATACAAGAAAAGCTCACCCTGTACAAAAGGGATTTCAAAGGATACATCAAAGACTTTAAACATTTAAACTGTACAGATATAGATTATCATTGTTTTCTGTGTAAGGTAAGATATTTTGCATTTTGGAATTTTATAAAATTGGAAACAAGAGGTAACATTTAATTTTTTAATTCATATGTTTTCTATTTATGCTATGATTTGTGTTTGTGATACATGCAGAGGATAACAGTGAAGGGGGAGATGGTGGATAGAGTTTGTGGTATGGAAGTGAACAGACAGTGGTCATTCAGTGCTCTGCAGAGGTTCCCCATAAGCAAGAAAGCATAGACTAAAACTACCTACTCTTATCTCACAGCAGGCACTATAAAACAAGCAGTTAAAATTACAACAACAGTGCTCTTACTGTTTCCTTCAAATATACTGTACCCCTGCATACTTAAGACACATGTAATCAGTATAAATACATCACTTTTATCAGAGTGTTTATCAACACGGACAAAAGATTTGTTAAGGACTTATTGTAACTATATAACTATACTTATTGAAACTATAAAACAACATAATCAATTATTCACCCATTCCTTGAGAGTATGTACTGTATCTTTCTTTCTCAGAAAGTGAAACAACACTACACACAATAACAGATTTCATTTGGGTTTCCTGTTTGCACAAAGCAAAATTACCTGGCATTGGGCAGCCTAAAATCTCCACTCTCATGCAGATGCTGCCATTTTCGTACCAAGAGCGTGGATTCACACGAATGTAGCGGGCGATCAAAGCAACTGGAAATTCATTAAGCACTGGAATTTCCTTCTCATGGTTCCCCACGAAGATCTAGAGCCACAGAGGGAATAAATACTTAGTTCCTCATATGTATTAGGAGCAAGGGATATGTATGCAGACACTGCTATGATGTTCTCTGCGATATCACTATACTGTATGTGTAGCCTGTTGGAATTGGCTGATCTGGGTTTGGTCAAAAACATTTTTTTATTCAAACCAGAGCTGAAATTTGCATGCCGAACAGGTTCTTCAAAAAACTCTGATCATTTCTGATTTCTCCATTTTTAAAATAAAATAGTAAACATTTTCTCCAAATCCTGCAGTGTCATTGACATATAAAGACAAACCAGTTTCCTCTTTGATCCAGCACCTTCTGCAACATTCTATTCCACGAGACAGCTACAGTAATACCCGTCATGCTGGCAGACAACCACTGAAAACTCTATGGAGAGGATATGAAATAGCACAAATTCCTGCTGCCCTCCTGCACCACTCTCCTCTTATTCCTTCTTCTCTGTCCCTGTGCCTGTTGCGATGGTTGCTGAGATGTTCTGACTTTTCCTCCCCTGGACCACCACTGCATTGTTTTCATGTGCATTCACTCCGGTGATACATACTTCTGTTTCTTTCACCATAGTTATGAAAGCTGGGTAGCAGGAGAGGCACTACCTGTTATGAGTATCTATCTTATCTAGTCTATCCATCTTACATAAAGTAACCTTTAGATTTATTTCAGGTGCATGTTAAGAGCATGCAGTCATTATGAGTAGTGGGGATAATATTAATATGTTCCTGCCAATTCACAAAGACGAGAGAAATGGAACCATCTACAGAAACCTCTAATTCCATTTTATGCATACTGTATATGGTATAATGTCACTGTTAGAAGCTTGGACAACTACTTTACCCTTATTAGGCTCATCACTGTGACATAGCAAACTTTTTCCAGGGGAACATGTTTATATGCATCTTTCAATGTGCAGGTTTAGTCATAATTTAGAGAGACAGCAAGCTCTTAACATACTGTACACTGTGCCCTAATAAGATCAAAACAGTTGTTTGTGAAAGCTAACTTTGACTTTCTATGTGGGAAAGGCAGAATAAGAAACTTTTTTAGACAATTCCGTTCTCACTCTGCATTGTGAAACAGAAAGTGCTAATTACAAACAGAAGTGCACAGGAAAAGGGCCATTTGCTTTTGCATACCTTGAAGATTGCTAGGAGTGGAAATACAGTAATACAGAATGTTCAGGGTCAAATCATTTGAAGGTTTGATACTTTCAACTACTCAGTTATTTTGGCATTGATTTCAGCTACACTATATGTGTTTTGTTTTTAAACAAACGCTCTGTGCTTAATGCGCCACATGTCACTGAAAAATACAAATTTAAGTAAAACATTTTCTTTTGGTATGGCAGAGTGTGCATCTTCTGTTTTTCTTGTACCAAATATGATGGGATGATTTCATTCCTGAGCTGGTAAAAGTAGGCAGGGAACATCAATTGTACAAATGGCATATTGTTGCCTCTGGGACTGGGTTTTATTGTTTTATTGCCAATCGAGGTGTCCCTCTGGCTGATGATTCTTTACAGAGCACTTCACTAGGGACTAAATGACAGTTGTCCTAGAAGAAGTGTGTGGATGTTGTTGGGAAGTTTTCGATATTAGGGAACACAAAGGGTAGAGGCAGAGGGAGACATGAGGTTTTGGATTTGAAAGATGCCTGACTTGACCAAATATACTCACTGCAATTTGTTCAGGGATACAGCAAACAGAAGCTGTGAAGAATACAGCCCAACCCTGATGGGGTTAAAATAATAGTTCTCAACTTTTCATCATTTCATCATTCAGCAAATAAAATAAATACTAAGTAATCAAAGGAATTTAAAATAAATATTATGAAACGCACATCAGTTTGGAAATGTTTTTGTTTTGTATTTGGTCAGGCTATTTTTTAAATATTAAATAAAATTTTGGAAACTTAATGTAAATGGTACTCAACTTTCTAGCTCAGCTGAGACAAGGTAACAAGCAGAGAGCTAAAAATCTAAATGTCATGCATTGAAGGGTTTGTAAAAAATCATTAATCTTCTGTTTATACAAACAGTTGAGCAGCACACAAGAAAATTAATCAACACAAACCCCATGTCCTAATTTCCACTCAGGCCTTGTTGCTGCTATGTTGTCAATCATACCCAGAGGCTGTATACCTACAGTCTATTAATGAATCCACTGGTTCCCTTGGATATGAAATAAGCCCTGTTTTAATGTTGTTGTCTCCTGTGTGAAAATAATTAATAGTTAGACTATTATCCTGCAGATCAGTTTGCTTGCTAATGATCATTGGTAATGAACCTTGCTTTAAATTGGCACCTAACAAGATTTTAATCTGATAATCTTCTCTGAAACTAACAAGGCAGTTACCAGGCTATGGGGTAATGTACTGTAAATTCTCACTTTTAATTAGTGATAACTTTGATAATTATTTAAGTCCCTTCACTAAAAAAATCAATTAAGACTTTATATAGATGTTTAATTAAAATAATTCAATTTTATGGCCACTTTTTCAACAACAACTGTGTACAGTACACAGTTGCACACATACTGTACCACACAAATACTACCCAACTGAAGCGAAAAAAATGTGGGAACCAAGCCCAGCAAAAAGAGCACAAGGAAGCTAAGGAAACTTATATTGTGCACTGAAAGTTCACTGTGACCTGTGGTCCCTTCAAGCTGTGTGCGTGCTTGGTCATGTAGTAACCTTGAAGATCCCAATCACAAAACGTCCTCGGCTGTGCAACAGTTTAGGAAGTAGCAGCTTCATTTAATACGCAGCTCATACGGGTAAAAAGAAGGGTGCAGCTCGCAAACAATTACTTCATTTTGATTTCAGTTAACCAGTAAAACAAATGAATTTGTTCCTGAGTCCACTGATGATTTGTTCATTTGGTTCAGTGAGACGAATAGAGCATTGAGCCAAGCGAGTCAGCAACGGAAACGATTCAGTGCTCCGGCTACAAAGGGTGGAACCAAACCATGGATATAGCACAAAACACATGGGGCAAGCAGCGGACAGAGCAAAGTATTAGGATTCAGCACTACATAACATGGAGACAGAAAGGTAGAGCCTACTCCCAACTAATGCGCTGAAGCAATTTCAGTCCTAAAAGTAACCAAAATTACAGTTTGGACTGAAAATTTGAAAGTTGTTTATACTTCCCTGCCTCTATTCACACACACGCAGTGGAGAAAAATACCTTTGAAACAAATGCAATCAGATCTTATCATCTATGTGAATATGTGTGTTGTGAAACACATGAAGAAACAAAAATAAAAATAAGATACACACAATAACTTTTCCAAGGGAAATGTATTGATTAACTGATGGCTACGGACCAGTTGAAGACAGAGTATTAGAAACTTACAGTACTTCTTGGTTACGTGGGTATGGTACAGTATAGGCCTGCCTTTGAAACTGTGCCAAACCTTTCACTGCTTTCTGTGACACATAATAATGATCACTGAAGGTTAAGTAGGGTTTCTTATTTTGTCTGATCTATAATTAATCTTCATGAAGAGATATATTCCCAATGGGACAAATATATCCTTTATGTCTGCTCCACCTGATGTAATTGTTTTTATCATAGTCATGCTGATGTCGTTTTTATTCATAAGCCTCATAAATTATTTTTATCTTCTTTATTACATTGTTGTTGAGCACACCTCAGTGCTTGCCTCCTTTCCTTTGTTGGTAAATTTTCCACAAATCTGCTTTTGCTGAAGAGCATTAGCTGTGAAGAGAAATGAGCCTTTGAAGAAAATGTCAGAATTATTACTGAACACCAAAAGGCAAAGACAATGACAGCAAGTGTCTTCTTGCCTTTTAAAACACGTGCCTGTAGCTGGGTTTCCTCTGTGGATTAATTATGTGTGGGAAACTCTCCTTACTGTACATGAATCTGAGGCATCACTGAAGTGCAGGTTTTAGAGCACAGATAGCCTTTCAGACTCTTGCAGATTCTGTATGTGAATTAGAACAATGTTAAAGAGAAGATGAACATTCACAGACAAGAAATCTGTTAGCCTTTCCTACTCACCATGTCCTGTGTTCCATTTTTAATTGTTACCCACGAGTGGCTGTCATTGCTCACCATTACTTTATATGATGTCACCCAATCGCTTCTGCAATGACAGATTTAGAAAATAACATGTTATTTAACCAGCAATCGTTAGAGTGTTACTGCAGTACAAATTAAGCTTTGTGTGGATACACATTAGCTGCCATGAGGCTACAAGTTTCTGTAGGTATCTGGTCTGTTTAAACTATAGAGTTGAATCCATTTTATAATAACAATTAAGGAGCACACAGAAGCTAATTCCACACTGAAAAGTAAATGCAAAGAAAAAAAGTTTCCAATTATGAGACTTCTTCAGGTGTGAACCATGTTTGTTAAAATACAAAAGATAATTACAGTACACTACGTATTGGAGGACTGCACATTAAATTTCCTTTCTGTTTCATGCAACTGAATTAGATGGCCTTACTGCCTCCAGACTCAATACAACTCTGAAAAGCTTGTACAGGTAACTTATTGTACAAAGAAACTATAACAATATAATTAGCTCACCTTTTGCAAGAAATCTAAGAAAATGAGATCGGCCTTTATAATATGCCATAGCTAATTAACAGCAGGGAATGGTTCTGGAATGCTTTAGATTTACTAGGGTTTTCTATGATGCAATTTAAGGGCACTCCTTTTCAAAATCCTTTTCATACTTACATAACCCAACTGCCCATACCCAACTGCCCAATAGTAACTATTCCTGTTAATTTATCATCAGCAGACCTGATTTCCAATTTACCAGAATTGAGCATAATTGATATACATTTGGAAAACCTTTTACTTTTATTTTTGCCTTTACTTTATTATTCCTTTCCAATATTCCTTTCTATCTCACCCTTGACCTGTCACGATCGCTACTCCTCCTCTCACTGTTCATGACATGACCTTTCTAAGATATTTTTACTTTTTCTTAAAGTGGATCCTATTGTTTTTAATCACTTTATAAATTGCTTTATTCCTTCATATTTTTCTTAATGTATTTGTTGAACCATTAGGGAGACTGTTTTCAGCTTTTGATTTACTCATTCCTAGAATAGATTTGTTCTGTTCTTGATGAAGAACTGCTCAAACTCTTGGTGTCCAATCTCTTGGCAGTATAAAATATAGACTTTCTCATTACAGTGTGCCTTGTACACATACCACAATTGCCTAAGTAGTATCAGTAATGTTTAGAACTTAAGAACTTGACAATGATACAGAATGGCCACCATCGCAGAAGACTACTGTACTTCATTATTATAATAATTATTATTAGCAGTAGAAGTAGAAGTAGTTGCAGTAGTAGTAGTTATAGTAGTAATGATCTCTTGCTTTGGCTCTATGATAGAACAAGAAAACGTAAGCAAGTCTTAATAACTGCATGTGCTCAAGAGGAGGGCAAAAGAAGCACTTCAATGATGTCCTAAAGCCAGCATGAAGAATATCAACATTTAGAACAACTCATGGAGATTATTACCCAGAATCTAATGAAGCACCTGCAACAAGAATCTCAGCTCCTCAAAACCATGGAACAACAACAAGACACTGAAAAACAGGAACAGCAAAAACAGTGTGCCATGGACTTGATCATCCACCCAGGACCCCCAATTTTATTTGAGAACACAATAATAAACTTGACCAAAATCTATTTATCCTGGATTTTCCACTTTAGCCATCTTCAGACCTGCAGATGTGCAGTCTTGCAATATTGCACCAAAAAAAATCATACTCAGCTTTGACAGATGTCCAGAAAGAAAACAAGAGACAGAGACAGAACTACCAGGGATCCCTGTGTGTCATACAAATAGTGCAACAGAATACATAGAGCCAATAGCAGAAGATAGAACTCCCTCAATTGCCAGTCTTTGGTTAAAGTTTATCTAAATCAAAACAAAGACCATTGAATTTATTATTTTCTATTTACACAGAGAAACAAATAGATAAACCTTTGAGCTGAATCAAAAGTTAAGATTATGAAACCGTGGAAATGCAATTTAAGGACAATATTGCGAAAGTTTGTTTTTTAGTTGAGGTTTAGTCAGGACTTGTGAGCCTGTTTGAAGTTTCCAGGTAACTAGAATGGAAATGAAATGTCAGTGTAGGAGGCTAATCCTCGGAGGACAGGAGGTGACAATCCACAGACAGTCTGGGGGTGGACTGAGGATTAACAAGGATCAGAAGTGCACGTTGGCTTTATGGAATATTGAGGGAAAATGCCCAACATTTTCAATAACATGGAATCCTGCAAAGTTTGTTTGCTTTTGAAATGGGGACAAATTCTGTTGAATCTGAATCTGCAAGAATGTTTTTAAAACACTGCTCAAATTTTTATTATTACAGCCTTTATCTTTAAGGATTTCTATACTGCATAGGTGGTTTTCATCAAGACTTTGCAAATTGTTATAATTAATAATTTAAGGATTATTTCCTAGTCACATCATGCCATTCTAGTATCTTTCCTGGGGCTTACATTTAATTTAATTATTTCTTGTATGGTTCTATTTGCTTTGTCTTGTGGGTTTTCTATTAAGGCTGCATTTGTCTGTAGCAGCAAAGAATCCCTCTGCTAATTGCCTTGCTCACATGTTTAAGTCACGCTCAACAGATCACAGCTGTGGTGTGAGTCTAGGGAGGCTCCTGATGGCACAAATAAGGGCTGCTGTGTCATAATAGCGCCCACCTGCAATCCTGCATGTTCTGTTTACACTAAACAAGCAGTCTGATTCATTGTGTGGGGGGAGACTCTTTTTGTCTCAGAATGCCAACCTCACATTTTACAAAGAACTGAAAAAATCACCAAGTTAAAATATTGATTTACAGTATTGTATTTGTCTAAAATACATGTTTATGAAGTAATTGGCTTCATTTCTTTAATAGGAGATGTAGGTATGAGCCATCATTATTTACTTTACAGTTACTGTATTTTATAAAACTGGTGCAATTTGTGCAGGCAAACAGAGACGCAAAAAACACTTTCACATGGCGCAAAAGGTACGGTTCCACAGCATATCATCAAATACACTTCACATATAAAGGGACTCAGAAAGTTAACATTCTAAAATGTGTTGTACTATATTTAAATTTATAGTGTGCAGCAAACAATAAAAACTATACAGTACTATATATTATTTCTTAGTCATATTGCAATACATGCAACATACAGAAAATGTGTCAATACATTGTATGTTCCAAATATTTACAACTGATATAGTTTATGTATAATTGTATAATAATATACTGTACAAAATGTATTATGTATAAAGTACATTTTGTACTGTATATTCCTTAAAAACAGTGCTTTAATGAAATACATTAAAATTATTAACCTAAATAAAGTTTGGAATGTTCTGAAAACTTCAGGGCCAACGAAACTTATTGCTATCTCTTCCTACATACAGTATACAGTATGTCATTTTAAGCCTGTGTATTCAGAGTTTTTGATGTTTGCTCATTTGTTTTTGCATAAAGTGAGTCAGTATTTTCGGAGCTGATTTTCATAGAGCAATTTTAATGAAGGAACAGCTCCAGCAGACTGTTGTCATTGGCACCACTCTGAATGTTGCCCAACTGATTAAACTGACTTGTTAATAAACACATCACTGAATGCATTTCAGCCCAGGGAGCTCAAACCATACTAAGAGAGCAACTGTTTATGATGTGTTTTAAAAAGAGTGTTTGTAAGATGTGACAGCAGAAACTGACCAGAGTAGTTTGCAAAATACAATAAATATATTGTATTTCTATGATGTGGCTTGTTTAAAACTTAATTTAAAGGCTTTTTAGATGGTTTGTGATTATTGCTCCTTTTCATTAAACACCCTGATTATATCAAATACAGAATTCTTGTCCTATGACGCTGTCACTTTGCATTTTTCTCTTGTAACATTATTTAGTTTTTGATTTAAAACCCACTCAACTTTAAAAATTCAATTAGCTGACAAACAATAACATTTCAATAAGCCAGGCTTTTTCTCCAAACCAAATACTGTATTCATTACACATTATCAAACATATGCTACTGTATGTTAAAAAAATATTTCTATTCTACTGTAGTCTCTGACAACTTTTACTGATAGTCTCAAGAAAAAGTGTCACGACTGAACAATGCAATTCTATGTGTTGCAAACACTACTACAGTTCATCATACCATGTGTCAAAAAGAAGTTTTAAACTGCTATAAAATATTAAATATTTTTGGTATTTATAATATTTTGCAAGACTTTGAATTAATCTTTTTGTAGTAGGCACTGAGATGACTTACACATGGTCTTGAAACTGCGTGAAAATGTCACACAGTAGCAAACCCAGCAAAAAGCCTTGTAAATAATTCAAGGCAAAAGACTGTGACTAATTACCCTTGCTTCTCTCTGAAATGGTGAGATGAATTCCTTATTGAATGCTTCAAACCTCGATTTCTACCGCTAGTAAGGGACACTGGTATGCAATGCAAATTACTGCACCACAGTATGGCTTGAGCTGATAAAGCATTCTTTAGGTGTTAAACATGATCTGGGGAAATAACTCTTAAATATAGATGGAATAATAATATTGCAAAGCTCTAAAAAGAATGAAAATGCTTCTAAAAATGAAATGGGAATCAATAATCCACTCTCTGGATTTCCTGGGTTTATTGGCACTGTGAATGGTCTGAAAAGCAGTTATTGTAAGTCAAATAATGAAGCAATATCTAATGAAGAGTTGAATAAGATTTTTCACAAGGGGTTTGTATTTAGTACTGATCTCAGGGGTTTTGAGGTATGAAGATAAACAAGGCATTATTAAGCATAACTCAGGCTTTTGTTTTTTCTTGATAAAGTTGTGCTGTGACAAAAGAATACATCACAGCACTGGCTCTAAGTGTTTTGATGTGGTGTTTCATTTTACATTTTTTTTTCATTTTTAATGTAGCACACTGTTTTAAAATATTGTGTTTTATAGTGTTTTAAAAAACTACACATTTTCAAACATATACAGTACATATATTCTGTTATTTCCAATGTAAAGAACTTCAAAAACCATATAAAAACATTTTACTGCAGAAACCTACAAATTGTCAGTTAAAACCTTATGACCTAAAGGTTTTATTTTTTTAGTACTGAACATATACTGTAGTATGTCTTGAAAAATGGATGCATAGTCAACGCAACTCACTACACCAACGAGTTAAGGTGGTGGATATTTTTATCTTCAAGTTTTGCAAAAGCTTTTAAAGGCATTTTGATGGATTAATGGATGACTAACACTTATCCTCTTAATTTAGGCATAATAAGGTTAAAAACTGCATGGGAAGAATTCAACATCCCTTCCCTCTGGTAATGTTCCTCTCAAGCTATTACAAAAAAACTAAGTGCTGCCCATTATATCTGCAAAACAAAATATGCAAACCTTCAGCTAAATTTAACTAGGCAGAAAGAATGAAGGATGACATCTTTTACTGGCTTTTTATGATGACCTTTTAATATCAAAGAGCCAAAGAGAGTCTCATGGAGTTAAATGTTTTACTTTCCGGCATCCAAATAAATTAACCTTCGCCATGGATAAATTATCACTTGAAGTGGCTTGCATCAGTATGATAAACAGGTAGTGGTAAATATTTCTTTTAATGTAAAATTAATTGTAGTTCATTATAAAAGTTGAGGAGGAGGACAAACCCAAGCTTCAGCCCATCCTTCACTCTATGATATACTATAAATAAGGGCTTCAAGGCCAGGGGTTCTCAGGCTCATTTTCTGGGTGGCCTCAGAGTGTATTCCTTAGCACTCGTATGGAGTCTCACTGCTAGTATTGCCTAAATCACAAGGATACCTTCATGAAAACAACTAAATCAAGATGGTTGCTACAGTAAAGTATGTGTCACTGTGACAGGCCTGAGGACTGAGGGCCCTGAGCACATGGAAGCAGAATGGACAGCAAAATGCTATACAAGGAGACTTTATTCTGACAAAGCTGTTCAACGTATGCATAATACAGACCTACAGTACTCTAAACGACTCAACACAAGCTATTACCATGAACCCCTTTAAACTGTATACCAGACTAGTATAGATTAGACAATTGCAAGAATGTGGCTTTCAGTCCTTCACTTATTAAGTAATTAATCAATACCCCAAGTATATACAGTACACACAATAGAGGCTTAAATGACCTGTACTACTGGTGGCCTGTTATAGTCAATGGATTTCATTCTTGCCTACAAGGTACACATTTCATGTTCTACTCAACACAGAAGCCCCCCAAGGGCTGCTAAATGAGCATAATACACCCAATGGCTTTAAATGGAAGAACTCTCCATGTCCCAGTCGCGTAGTACACAACAAGATATCTCTCAGGTCAAAACACACAGATCCCATGTTGGGCACAAAGGATAAGCCATAATAATACTGCAAGTGTATCCCTCAGCACATCTCTAACACAATGATCTCAGAACGAGGGGTGCCCTGACTTGATGCAGACATATTTGGGTCTTACCTTGAGGGAAACGTATCTTAGCAATCTTTCTTTTTGACACACACAAACCAGTGAACTGCAATATCTCTTTCACTGCTAAATGTAGTTCTACAATGGCCATGAAGTGGTCTTCTGTTTAAGGGTTACCCTGACCAACACTATGTCTCAGTTCACACTTACATCACATGGCTAACAATGGCATTTTGACCATCTAGACTACAGTATTGAATTTAGTATTGAAGTATTCAATACTACAGTATTGAAGCTGGCCTCAAAGGTCCAGTTTCTGTGCTTTTTTTACCTAGGCAAGTCTCTTCCTCTTATTCTGCACTCTTAACAATGGTTTCTTTGCAGCAAATCTTCCTGGTAGGCCAGCTTCACACAACCTCCTCTGAACAGTTGATGTTGAAACATCTGTACTTGTAGTTGCATTGAGCTCAGCTTGTATTTCAGGGGCAGTTAGTCGCCGGTTTTGCAGACTTGTGACTAGAATTAACGTATTCTCTGATTCTCTAATTCTTTTTCAGTCCTTATGAGTGATAGTTTCTTCATATCGTTTGGTAGTCTTGGCCACAGCAGTTACTGACACTTGGAAAATTCTTGAAATTTGTCTTAAAGATTGTCCTTCATTTCGTAAAGTAATTATAGACTGTACTTTTTTACTTGCTTACTGAGCAAATTTTGCCATGTTCAATCAGGAATTACAAACTTTTGCCCATGCTCCCTATATTTATAGTAATCATGGACCCTCACCTGTTTACCAATAATTGGTGACAAAAGGTGAATGAGGTAACATGCTAGTTAAATGTTGTGAGAACATCTAACAAAGACAATTTTAAACTTCTTTTAGTGTTCTAACACCATGTTATACACATTTCTGACTTTTAACTAACCTTGGCTTCAGACTGAAATCCACTTGCTTTGGGTGTTCATTTTATTAAAAAAGGAAAAATTTAAATTTTCAATGCAGTTCACTTAAGATTATACAGTAAGTGCATATATCATGTAATTAAATATTAAGTGTTTATAGACAAGTTTATACAGTTTAAAACATATAATCACGAAAAACCTGGTTTTAACGAGGTGTTCTCAAACTTTTGAGTGGTACTGTACATTTAAAGGATGACCAACAATCACACACGGAAGTATAAGGAAGAATACACTATACACATACACAACACAAACACAACATATACAAAATACTCACAATAAATACAAATACACAGCATATACACAAACAAAACAGATACTGTTAAGACATACTGTACAAATACGTACATACACCAAAACACATACCCTATAAATAAACAACACAACACAAACTACACATACATATCACAAACACAGATACACTCTCTTATAGACTCATGCCTAGTCTCCTGTACTCCACTATAGTGATTGCACACAGTACCTACTACCTACTACCTTTTCTGTCTTTTGGCAGTTCCTTCCCTAATTCTGTGAACCTGCTGAGCCTTACGTAGAGTACAGTATCTTATATACTGTATAATACCCCCTTAAAAGTTTGGGAAACTAGTCTGGTGTGTCTCTAAGCAAACCCACCAAGTTCACCCTTTAGAACATCAAGGTTCTCAAAGCCTCACCATCCAACAGTTCAGATCACCCTGACACCTCCATTCTTAAATTCCTTTCCAGGAGGGTATGCTTAAGAAAATCTTTTCTTTGAGCAAACAGTGGTCCTAGACATTGAAAATCTATATGCTGATATCTTACAGTCTTTTAAATATCTCCTAGTCTTATTTTTGTAGTACAACCTTATTTTTGTTGCTTGTTGTATTGTTTAACCTAAATATCTTGGAAAACACTAACTACCTTCTGGTACACCCTGCTTTTAAAGGATCTTGACTAATGAACTCCAGCTGTGTAGACTTCCCCCTAGGCTTCCAGCAAGCAGCTGAAAACCCAGTGGGGATGCACTCTTTTAATAACTGTTAATGCAATAATTATTAGTTTATTAGAGTTTGACTATTACCAAAGAGTCTTATGCCACCCCCGGACAGGGTTTAAAGGTATCTTCAGCTTGGCTTTCAGATAATCTGCCTCACAAACAAACAAGCTAAATAGGCTGAATGGCTTCCACTCATTTGTGATCTTTTATACAGTATGTTTTTATTTCAGCCTTGAAAAGATGGCTTGTTTCTGCAACTAAGTGTGGTACGGAAAAGGTAAATTATCAAATTAGCTCTTGACTTCAATTCGCAAGATACTGCAATCAGATATCCGGCATCATTTTATTCTTTCAATTTAAATAAAGGCATTATTGTTTAGTAAGGGTATGAAACTAAACATAACATACAGAAACACACTCCCACCTGCCTTGAAACTACAATTCAGGGTGGCCACATTTGTATACACATCTGTATAAATTTAAAACTTGTTTGTTTTAAATGACCAAAACATGATTGCAAGATCTCAAGCTGGAATGTGGTATGTTATGAGAGAGTCACAGAAACATTTCTAAACTTTTTAAGTTTGCAAGTCTCTGCTCAGCATTTTATAATAATTGTTTAAATTTGTCTAGTGCTTTTCCTCTAAAAGGATCCACTTCATCTGTCACTGCAGTGCAGTCATCACCCACTACAGTAGGTTGAAGCATGGCAGCCATTATAAACCAACAGCCCCAGTATACAGCAGTTCAGGTGCAGAAGTGCAAAACTACTTCACCCATTCGATTAAGCAAATTTAGGTAGGCCAGATGGTGCAAGCCTAGACAGGAACTTAACCAGGTCACTGTTTTAACACTCTTTCTAGAAGGACGTTTAACATAAGATTTGAAGAAAGGTACCTCAGACAGCACAGTGTCACCTGTCACTATACTGGGACACTGATTTTGAAATTCTGATCCCAAGAGAAGAGTGCAATCCATGTTAAATACAGCAATAATGTCCTTAGAGGTTTCCCGTCCCAGCACAGGCTAGGTCTGTTCTTGATTAGGCACCATCTTCCAAAACCAAAAATGTTAATATAAGAGCTGGTACAATTATAGAATGTTAAAAGAACTCTAAATGTACTCACAACCACAAGGAGTTCCTGCCTTGTGTGATGACTCCAGTGAATTTTGTTAACCTTCTAGCATCAACCTCAAACCACTGTAGAGGGTCATTTCTTCCAGCACACCATGCCCCATCATAGAAATCATCTTCATAGATACCAGCCTGGCAAACAAGAAAAGTTATATTCTACATACAGTATAGTATTTTAACAATCCACAGAGCTATCATACATAGTATAAATATGACCAAGTTGTCCAATTTCCAGATTGTCTTGATTGAACTGTTAAATCTCATGAGATACAAATGTAGGTTTTTCTCTGTCACGTTTTATCTCTCACTTCATGAGATAAACATGTATCATAGATGAACAAGGAAAGTCTGAATGCTTTTCTCATATGATATTGAATATTACATAACTGGAACTTTTTTGAAGATTTTTTGCACAAAAGAGTATTCCAGACCTTTTTCTGGGTCAAAGAATGGGATTTCTAACAAATACCACAAAGAGACACAGAGTACAAGTACATCATATTTCTAGAATTCTTTCTGTGGTTAAAAACAGCCATTCAAGTTTACTTTATGATGAAGTAGATTTTTAAAAATCAATCATTTTCATAATAACAGGTTTTATTTTGTCACATATTCAAATAATGGGAGATACACAAAAAGATGAGCAATTAGAACATCATGTCTACCATGCACATTTAAAGAACTGGTAAATTATCATAGCCTGAAGGGATCAAGAATATATCTGAGTACTGAAAGCCTTTTATCACCCCGTCCCCTGCCGGGCTAAGTGGGGAAGACTGACACTTTCAGTCCTGGGGTCATGCCAATGCAACTTCTCTCTCAGCCACACTTACTGTAGCTAAAAAAAAAACTTGATTAATTTTCCATCTGCAGCCTTGAACTGCTGCCTCTAATGTCCTTCTGACGTTGAGTCTTTTTTTATGAGTGAATTACATGCTGATTTAAAAACCTCATTTGTTTTTGGACAGAGCTCTCATTTTGTCAATCTCTGTGCGCAGAATTCTGTTTTTTGTCTTCCCATGGATTTTGAGTCACACCGTGCCAAACACAGAATTATACACCATTGGACCCAAAAATGTACAGCTTTACAATCGCTGCCCATTGTGTAACATGAAAGGCCCGTTGCAAATTGTACAAAAAACATCAGTTTGCAAGAACAGCACCAACCTCAGCAAGACCACGTTCGTTTTATAAATAGCTCATGAAAATGCACTCTCATCTATGAATAATTTTTGGCATTTTCAATAACTCGCCAAAAGGTTATGTTTTTGTTTTAATTAAGATTGAGTACCTATGACTTAATTGATGCAACCACATACACAGTTTAGGAAAAATATGAAATTATGTTCCATAAATTGGCACCTGCAGCTAATGCATTTACTGCCATTGTGCCTTTTAAGATAAAATTTGTACTCAATAAATTCAAATTCATATATTGAAGTCCCAAGGACTCCTTCTTAAATTGTTTTTAGAATAATGAGTGAGGAGGCAGAAATGGGCTAAGATAGTAATCTGCAATTTACTGTTCCATAATACTTCTTCAGAACCTTCCCCCTCCCTGAGTACAGACATCCCATCACTGTTATTAAACTCTCTAATAGAAATCAGCAAAGAAAAGAAAATCTCATTTGAAGAATATGGTACAATTATCTCCAGTTTTAGCAGCAATCTAGCTTTCATGTAGCTTTTCATTTCTCTAACTTTTTTCCAAATGTAATGTACAGTAATTACTAGAATTACCCTTTCAGAATATTATAGAATTAGAATAAGAATACATTTCTCGCACATTTATCATCATGGCATTTTGTCCATTTATACAGACTGGAGGAATTAATTTGTAACCAAAGCAGAGAAATGCTCAGTATTAGATTTTTTTTTTAATCCAGACTCAGTTTGGCTGCATTCCTGTTATACTGCATGTGTGCACTGAGTATTTTTGACATTGCCTTTTCTGGCTTTCACACATCTTAAATTGCTAGATGCAAGAACAGAACAATTGTCATGACAAAGGAAACTAATCCATAGCAAATTCTTATCAATTGTCAGTATTAGTACCCGAACTGCAGGGATTTTCTTTTTTATTTTCAGTACAGAATGTTGTAGCTTACATCCTTGGTAATTTCTAGTTTAACACAAGTATTTGTTTTACTAGTAAAGCAAAGCTGAAATAGAGCTATATTTTGTATGTACTGGTCTGTTTGTGGAACTCATTAGACTAATCCATTCCAGAGCAATGCAAACCCCTGGAATGACTCAGACTAGACTGCTGCATTCTAACTTCTGTTTGATTTCCTTATTTGTCTTTTTTTTAACAGGAAATACTATTTTTTTTGCAAATGCAAAAAAAAAAGTTTTTGTATTTTCCCTTTCACTAGTTTTTTCCCCCTTTTTTCTATCTCATGATTTACTTATGTACATCTGGACTAAATATAAGACTTACGCAAGATTTCATTCAGCTTCCTTGCCCCTGTTTGGAATACAAAGTAGTTTTGAAGCTGCAGTCTTTTTTAAGTCATTTTCAGTAAAATGTACTGTATCAGAGGGTGTACAGTAAGTCCCTTGTCAGAAACAGTGTGTAATTCCTTGATTAATTGACTTAAATATACTTTCTCCCTTTAGCTAACTCCTCTCAGCTGTGTGGAAAAAATACACTCTTGTGTCATTTTGTGACTATTTAGCTCCCTTGGATTCTTTCAATTGATGTTTTAAAATTTTATTCTGATTATTTCTGATGGGCCAATTAAAGAATCTGGAAGTAATAGGCAGAGCATGAGGCTGTTTTGTTAACAACTCAATTCTGTAGACAGAAGTTTGGGATTGAATCAATTTAGCGTTTTGTGAATTCACACCATACATTACCAGAGTAAACAGAGACAGACAGCAATATGTGGTAATTGAATTCCCAAGTCCACGTAGCTCATGTATGAATCTGGGAGCAGAGTAGAGAGCCACCAGAGAAAGTGTGACAAAGAGTGGAATAAATAGATGAGGCTGTCCAGCTTTCCTTTTCTTGAGTACAAACCCATATGGGGACAATTTAATACTGTAAATACAGCACACCTCTGGAAGGAAGTTCAATGGAATACAATAACATGGAAATGTCCCCAAATAAAGGTGGGCAAGCCCAGAATAGCAATTTTAGGATTAATAATTGCTTGCACTTCTAAAGTGCTTTTTCCTCCCAAAGCACTTCAACTATAGGAAGGGGCCCATTGCATCATCCATTGAAGTACATGAAAGAAAAGGCAGCCGTAGATGAACATCAGCAGGGCCATCACACAGCAGATCAAGGGGAGACATGAAAAATAACTTCATGCGGTCAAATTTAGCCAGGACATTACACTAACCACCTTTAATTATCAAATAGCCAGGACCTCAGTTAACATCTCATTTGAAGGAAAGCAAAGAGTCCCCATCACACTACTGGGATATTGGTTTGAAAATTCAGGGCCAGAGGGAAGAGTGCCACTTACTGTTCCCCCAACTCCAACTAGAGTTAAAAAATAACTTTTGAACCATAAAATAGCATTAATATCAAATAACATCTGAGGTCAAATCACAAAAAGGGTTAATGGCTGTCACCAATAGCAAGGCTATTTTTTACAATAAAAATATAATCTTTGTTCTTGTACTTACCTTTCAAAGTTTTTTATTTTTTTCACCATTTCTTCTTCCAAGTAATTAAAATCTGAAAGCAGTTCTCTCAGAAAAAAAACTTCAGAGGGCTTCAGGAGCCCTTCTTAAATATAAAGTTCCACTAGTCTCTATGGCAACAGATCCTTTATAGTTTGTAGCAGAAGAAAAACATTTTTTATAGGCCCCCTCTTCAGATTTTGAAAACAAGTCTACTAATCAGAGATTTATTTTTAAAAATCATATTCAAAGTGATGCTTGTAAATGTTATATTTTTTCAAAGTTTATGAGACTTGGGTAAGCATTAAAAAAGTCCTTTTATTTTTCATTTTTGAGCATACTGTGGATCTACAGTAGGTACAAACACTGGACATGTTCTGTACATTGCTGAGAAAAAGTTTGTGAAACGTCTAGGTTGGTCCGCATTCTTACATTTTTTAAACCTAAAACATAACTAGAAATAAAGAAAGACTTAATAAAAGACAAAAATAACCCAATTAAATGTATAACATAAAGACATTGGACATATTTGAATTATTTTAATTTACAAAATGATCTAACAGTAAATATCCTGATGTAAAAACAAGGACACCTACGGTAGATGTTTCCTGTAACTATTTATCAGTCTCTCACATCGAAATTTAGGAATTTTAACCTATTCTTCCTTACAGAACTGCTTCAGGTCATCAAGAAACATTAAGGTGTTTTCTTGCCTGAACAGCTCACTATAGCATTTAAATGGGATCTAGGACTTTGAATTGGTCTACCCAAAACTAGACATTTTCTATTGTAGATCTGCTTGTGCTGTATAAGATCATTTATAACTTTCCATACACTGATTCTTAATGATTCATTTTTGTTCTACTTCATGCACCACTGCATTATAAAAAAATATTGAACTAGTAAATAGAAGCCCCTTTGGTTATTAAAAAAACACAGGTTTTGATAAAACAAGGGTAGGAAGGTAATAAAGGGTAATTACAAATAGGGGTTCACAAACATTTTTAATACTGTATGTCAGTACTGTACAATATGGATTGAGTTATAATAGACTACACTATGTATATTAACATGGACCACACCTGAGTACACTTGAAATGCAGAAAGGTTTTTCTATATCAGATCATCAAAACATGTTTCTCCCATTATCAAACAAGAAGCACACTGCATGAGGAAGTAAAGACAGGCAAATATACAGTATTTTTCAACTCATACATTTTAACAATACCCACTATAAAACCTGCTTATAGGGGAGATATTTTCAATCTTCATGTGAGCCGCTTGCAGCTGCACATTCCCAAATCCCTCTGTAATGAACCAATGTTGTTTTCCCTCTGAGTTTTTTATTTGAACAAAGACTTTGCTATTGAAATTCTGCACCTTTGCAGTGCTTGAGTGCTTGTTCTAGAGCATTCCAAGAGACAGAGCTTCTCCGCACCTGGATGTTCAGGCGTCCTCTGTGTGCTCCCAGGCCATACCGTTTGATTGTGGACGCATGCAGCTGGAAGTCATCAATTTTCAGGGTCTCCAGTCCCATTGGAGGACATTCTGTCAAGCAAAAAACATGAACCCCAGGTCACTCATCTTAGTATTAAAGCTAATGTTACACATTACAGTCACTTCTTCAGAAAGAAAGCAATGATACCTGACCCTGCGTTACTTTCTTAGCAGGGGAATCTCATTGAGAATGGAATTATAAGGCATATTGAAATCACATTAGTTAAATGAAAGAAATAACCTTACTGTACTGTATGCTTGATATTGGCAATTTAAATTCAAACTGTCTATAGGTTTAAATTAATTAGTTACTCAGACTTCATACGTTTTTTTAAAAAAATAAGTGCTTTCAAAGACAAAAGATTCACAAATATTTTAAAAGAAGTTCATAATGTATGTTTTTTTTAATGATCCCTGCAAAGGATGCGGACACTGGCTAATCTTTAGCTCATTTATTTCTGACACAAATCATCCAGTGTGCCGAGCAGTGCCTATGCATCTTGTAGTCTAATTAAATTTGTAGTAGGATGGATTCCAACTGGGTAAAAGAGGAGTCAGACATCAGCTTAACAATGACAGATTACCGGTACTTCTCTTTATACCCAGTAGTATTGAGTGATTTATTCTTCTGTCATGCTGTGTGTAAAATTAAATGTGTTGGGTTTTGTGAGGGAATCAAGGCCTTAAAAAACCCTGTTGTCAACAATGATATTTTTTTTCTGGTATAGTAAAGGCTGGAAGATGAAAAGTAAAGCATTCTTTATATCGTACATAGTACAGTATATATACGGTAAGCACAGTACATAAATACACATTAGAAAAGATTGGATCTAGGCTTAGATTGGATCTAATGGGATGATTGAAAGAAAAAAGCTTTGTAAGATATCGCAGAGGTTAAAGTGACACAAATAATTTTAATTAATTTATCACACAGAAATGAGATTTAACAAACCATTAAAAGCAAGACAGCCTCAAATGCCAAAATGTTGACAGCAGATTTTAGATATTGCATCTTGGCTACAGTAACAGTTGACAACCGGATAATCTTATCCATGTCCAATCAGAAACATAACAAAATTTGTAGGTCCAAAAATTATTCCAGTGCAGCTTCACCTATTTTGTTAAAGAGCCATTGCATCCCTTGAGCAACCACACTGTATATATCAGACCAAACATTCCCATGTATGAAAAGCAACTTTAATAGAAACAGTGATCTCTTACAAATAGCTATGGTGTCTGTCCTTAAGATCAAGTTAAAAAGATCACCTTGTTTTAACACAGTTCTATAAAACAATGAATAATTTAGATTGATGTGATTCCTCTGTTGTTCACAAACTAAAAGAATGCACTTCAGAAATAATAATAATTTCTGCCAAAAACTACATTTCACTACATTTTTAAATATCTGTGTTTCTAATGGTACAAGGCATAATGGATTTGATTACTTGGACATTCTAAGGTTTAAGATCATTGCAGCACTTCTTGCTCAGCTCTTACCACACATGTATCTAGAAGAGGGATTTCTGTAGTACAATAGTTATAAATTTAACATTTCATTATTTTATTATATATGTTTATCAACGGCTTTGGCAGGGATGCATCTTTTCACAGTCATCCTTGTGTAAAAGTACCTCAATAACCATACACATGCCAATGTCAATAGCAAAGTAACAGAATTGGTTTTGTGCTATCTGAGGGGAATTTGTATGTTCTACCCTTGTTCACATGGGCTTTCTCTAGGTGATCTAGTTTCCCCCCACACAGTCCAAAGACATGCTGTTAGGTTAATTGGCTTCTGTAAAAAATTGACCCTGATGTGAGCATGTGTGTGTTTTGTGTCTGTGTGTGCCCTGTGAAGGACTGGCGTCCTATCCAGAGTGTATCTTGCCTTGAGCCCATTGCCTGCCAAGATAGACATCTGCTCTCCCCTGCAACCCTGGATAAGCAGATTAGAAAATGAATGGACAGATCTACATATTTATAAAAATAAAGGTAAATATCGCAGTTCCTACTTTTTTAATGTCAGATGCGTAGTTTTTTCAGAAGCCGGTTCATAATACCCTAAATTTGACTGCACACCTTTTTGACTAGCAGTGCACTGGATATTATGTAAATCCCTCTTCCAATAACAAAGCATTTTATTAGAACAGATAATGTTTGTTTACACCAGCAGTTGATCAATTGCAGAGTGGATAAATAACCCCACTATACATTTTAAGATGATGTTGGGGTCTCTGTCCTCAAAACTCCAACATCAACTTAAACCTAATAGTCTTGTTGTAGAATTCCACAAAACTTTTCTTTACAGCTGAAAGTTTTTTTCTTTTGGGGGTTTTGTGTAAAACTCCAAGTGATATATAATTAAAATATCGTTATCATGTACAAGTAAAGATTTGGAGTTGGTCAAATGCTTTATTGGCAAGTCACTGCTGGCCGTTAATCATTTCACAAAAAGAACTTGCCAAAATACATGACAGAACATTTTAGAAAATGTATTTATGAACTGTTGCACAAGATCTCTGGTTAATTCTTAAACATTCTGCTTTACAGTGTAAACATACAGTGGGCTCCATGGACATAAATTTATTGTGTGGTGTGTATGCGGCTGTGTGGTTTCACCAATTGCTTGTTTCACTGCTCCTTAATGTAATGTTTTAGAAAAACTACACAAATTACACATCTGGTTCTGGCTTTTCCAAACTTTAAAAACGATTCACATTTAGTAATCTTGCAGTTTCTTATCCATAAAACATCGATCTGGGTCATGTAAATGTCACTATTGAATCTGTCTTGAGGATCTTAACAGTTTATCACAATGCATCCTATGAGATACAGAATCATCAACAGAATGCATAGGCTGCAAGGGAACAAGTAATAGGTTTATTCCATGCTGAAAAGAGAAGAAAGAAGTAGTCATGCACTTTTAATTCACACCCAAAGAAGGCTCCACAGCCGAAACGTTGTGTTTTCTTTCAATATATGTATACTTATGTACAGTGTGATCTCTGCATGTTGTACGTGGCTGTATTTATAACTACAGCAGGACTGAATGTACTGTACAAAGACTTTTAATGCCTTGCAGTCTCTCACATTTAGGCTTACAGGCATATATGTAATTTTGACTTCAATGTTTTTTTACGTCAGTGTACAGTACCCTTCCCTGCTGCAGGATCGTATTTAAATTTGCTTCTTCAGTCTTTCTTTTCATTTACTAATGTCTGGCAGTTGACGCAGCTCTTTATTATCTTTGATAGTACATGTTGAACTGAACTCCAAAGTGTGTGAGGTGAAGAGAGAAGAATGGGAAGCTTGTAGACCAGGAATACCCAATCAAACATGAATCAGTTTGTTATCGGCTTAAAAAGAACCGTTTAAAAAGATTCTCACATCTCTTCAGGTGCTGGTGCATTAAAAAAAAACCTAGAAAATCTGCAGCCAAACTGGCCCTCCAGCAGTAGGACTAGAAGCTCCCATTGGAAAAAATGCTTAATGTAGAAAATGAATATTTCACTCAGTTGTTTACAAAGAAAGATCCTGTCAATATCTCTTAGCCTAAGAAAAGCTGTCTAACAAGTACTGGGAGCATTTAATATGAGGAAGTAGAAGTCTGGACGTACTGTATAGCTGGAAGGTTCTGGGTTAAAATAGGTTGGAACTATGCCGTTGTGCCCTTTAGCAAGGTACTTCATTTAGATTCTTCGGGTAAAATACACAGTCTTTAACACTGCGTACATGTAAGTCACTTTGGATAAAGCATCAGCCAAATAAATTAATCATTAATAACTACATAAACAAATCTTTTAGACCTGGTGGTATTCTATCATTTGCTCTTTGGGAAACAAGAGATGTTGTTTATATGCTGTTAATAAATCTCTGCCAGCAGTCACTCAGAACAGTGAGCTACATTATCCATTAAATGTGCACCAAAACCAAAAAAAGACCAATTAATTTGTATTTCTATTACATGTCAAAATAAAAAAAATGAAAATAAGAATTCAGATAGAGGATCAACTGTGCGACAATAAGAGCAGAGGATACCTACATGTGGTTTTAGAAATAATGGGTCTTGTTTAACCTACTTGTTAGAGCTCTTTGAACAGAAAAGGGTAAGAAACAGAACATATGACACAATTTATTATGATTTTTTTACATTTTAATAAAGGATTTGTAATAAAGGATTAATTATCAAATTGCACACAACAATCACTCAAGGTAATGCAAGGATTTGAATTGAGAACTGGTTAAAAGTTAGAAAGCAGAGAGTACAGATTAAGGACATATACTGTACTCGGATGTGATGTACTTAGGAGAGGAGAACAGGGATCTGTAACTCCTAGACAAGTGCAGAGTATTGTACGGAAAGATTAGAAACACCAAGCTTGAAGAAGCAACTTAAGAAAAAAGCCTACACATACTGTACTGTAGGTAAGCCAGCAGCAATATCACCCTGCAACTGGCAACCCACTGAAGCTAAGTGGGTGTGAGCCTGGTCAGTACCTGGATGGGAGACCTCCTGGGAAGAACTAAGGTTGCTGCTGGAAGAAGTGTTAGTGGGGCCAGCAGGGGGTGCTCACCCTGCAGTGGCAGGGGCACTATACTGTAAAAAGGTGCCATTCTTCAGATGAGACATAAAACCTCTCTGTGGTCATTAAAAATCCCAGGGTGTTTCTTGAAAAGAGTAGGGGTGTAACCCTGGTGTCCCATTGGCCCTTACCAATCATGGCCTCCTAATAATCTCCATCTATGAATTGGCTTCATTAGTCTGTTCTCCTCCCACTAATAGCTGTGGTGTGTGGTGAGCATTCTGGTGCACTATGGCTGCCATTGCATCATCCAGGTGGAGTGTCCAGAAAGGACACTCCAGCACTGTAAAGCACATTACAAGTGTAAGCAAGTATTATTATAGGTATTTATGTTAATATAATATTTTCATCTTTATGAAAATGTGCAGAAATGTTGTTAATCACTGGATATTACAGTATGTTAAAATTGTACAATTCCTTAGTGATACCTTTAGAATATTGTGTTCAGTTTTGGTCATAGAAATATATACAGTATACGGTAGATAATCTGGAACCAGAAAAGATCAGAACCTAGGAAGATCTGACACATTCCTAGGCTTAAAGGAAAATCCTACAGATTTACAGAATAATGCTAGTCACCCATATTGTTCAAGGGAAAACTGGCTTCTTTCAATAAATGCCTACTGTAGCTGTTATTCTGAATAATTCACAGTCTATGGTCTTTTTCTTTTCTTAGGTGGCTAAATCTTTGTTCAGAATGTTTGTTGATGTCTTATAAGAATATATTTTCCTTTATTTTAACTTCACACTTTGATTCACTGTTTATTTTGTTCAAATAAAATTAAAGCACATTCATAAAATGAATGTTTTTTTCCTTTTTCTCTGTCTCACTACTACATATTTATTTTTCCACCATATATTAATTGTTCCTGTTGTTTACATTGTGTAGTGATGTCTGTTGTACCGTGTATGTCAAGAGAGGTCAGCGTGATTAAGAATTCCAATGTACAGTACGTGTACATATGGCAATAAACTATACTCCACTCTAAAAGTTTCCAATGTGTATGTTTTGAAGGTAGATTTAAAAAATCTGATAGGCAGATGTTTCTGCCTATACCGCTAAACCTTTTATTTTAATTTGGCATATTTTTTTAAATAAAAAATATCACAAACCTTTACAGATCTGCAAGAGCCAAAAAAAGAAACCATAAATGAATACAATAGAATAGAATCCTCATGTGGAGAACTTTCTTTTACCGGAACAATGAAATCGACTGTTCAGCTAAGGACAAAAAATCCAAACAAAGTAAATTATTGGTATCTCCAGGCTTTCATATTTTAAAACAAAACAACAAAAGACTGCAGAATCATTCAATATCATTCCAAAGACGTACTCTTTGACAGTTCTCTCAGGACCCATCAACCCTGTAAAAGGAGCACTGTTGCTTTCAATTAGTATGATTGTATAAATAGCTGTGAAGCAAACAGCTGAAATTGTACAGGATACAGAAAACAATAACAGATTCTTGGTTTTATGTCTACTATTCTTAAACAAGTGCTAGGAAGAAAAGAACCAGTTTTGTTTGTGGTTTTTCACAAAAAGGTGATCATTGTGCTTATAGAAAAAAAAAACTTTCAGCCCATTTCTATTCAAGACATTTATTGAGCCAAGAACAACAATCAATCAAACTGGCAACAAATATTGTTGAAAGATATTACCTTATCTATGATGGGTTTGATGGTGCAGATAAATAATTCCAGTTTTTCCATATATAAATTCTTTACAGAAAAAAAGTACCTTCAAGTTTCATCAACCCAAGTGAGTCACAATCTTGAATCTGCACCTTTCTGAATGCATTTCTATAAAACGTCTTTTTCTTACATATCACATTCATGCAGATGCCTGATTTAATTTTCAGTTTTTGATACTATATGTCTTTTTTTCAGTTGTATTTAAAAAGGCAAGAGCAGACTGCTTTTTGTGAGACATTTTCTATAGGAGTTTTTTAGTATATTTGAAAAGTTAAAATTCAGAATACATACTGTGCCTTGCAAAAGTATTCATGTCCTTGAACATTTTTTACATTTTATTGCTTTAATGTTTGCAACCATTAATACTTTGAAGTAGCAGTCAATATTTTACACATATTCTACACATCTTACTTCATACATTCAACATAAAAAAAGAAAGAACTACTGTAAATCGATAATCGATATGAAGGAAATATAGAAAAGTCATGATTACATATGTACTATTTAACACTTATGGATTGAAATCTGGACTAAAATCTGGATTAATTTGGTGCACAAAAAGACCTTAATGAGCTGTGCAATTAGCAATAAGCAATGAGTTGCCACTGTCTGTGTGCAACAATGTTGGAGAATGTGATAGAATACTGTAAGTACATCTACAGTATCTCTGCAAGATTCCTTAGTCATGTACTGTAGATAATTTCAAGCAAAGATGCAACCATAAAGAATAAACAAGTCAATGACAATGCTGCAGAAAGGCACAGATCAGTTTTTGAAAAAAATATTTTGAAGACATAGTATCTGTTTAAGCACAGTGACATTAATCATTAAGAAGTGTAAAGCACACAGACATCACCTGCAGTACATCAGGCTGTCACTCTGAATCGAGCTACTGGCCAAGGAGGAAACTGGTTATGGATACAACTGTAAAAGCAACAGTGATGTTGAAATTGCTGCAGCTGCAGCTGCAACCGCGGAGTTCAATGATTGAGAGAGAAGAAAACGTGGACAATTCAACAACACCCTGGCCACCCCACAAAGCTGGCCTGTCTGGCAGATTGGAAAACCTACAGTATCAAACCCAATATGGAGTTTGCAACAGACTCCAAAGACGTTAGTTTTTTCTCTTTGGTTTTTCCTGACATTTGTAACAAGATTGCAAAACAAGATTTTAAAATTTGTCAAAAATTGTCGGCAAAAAAGCCGATCAACGGGGGTCTGCTGTAAAAGGCACAAGCTAATACTGTACAGTATGTGTGGCTAGTGTTAGAAGCAAGAGAAGCTTTACTGTACATCTGTGATCCATGCTCTGTACCAGGTTGCTGATGTTGTTTTGTGGATTTTTGCTCTTTTTGAGTTGTAGAGTCTGGATGAGCATGTCTCTGAGCCCTAGATTACACGTTGCCCTAGATCATCCTACAAATGTTCAATGGCTTGAGTACAGCATCTGAAACACAACTGTCACATTCTCATTTCACAAATAGACGTGAATTCAACAGCAAGAGTGTTGTCCTGCTAGAAAACTGGCACATACAGACCTCGCCATTGTTTGGTCTATTGCACAAAACAATTAACATAAAGTTCTGTATATCTGCTCTACACTCACTGAAGTCCATCAGAGTGGTCTACACAGAACTTTATTTATCTTTAAAGAGGACTTGGCTCCACATAATTTTTAGTATCCAAGAAAATGTTCACTTTTCTTTTTCTTTAACTGAAGGTTTGGCAATAGAATGTAGAAGGTCAAGTAAATTTTCCCTAAAATATACAGTAATTAAACAAATTTCACTGAATATTTCATTGACCTTTTGCAGCAGTGAGCAACTCTGCTTGGCAAATGACTAATTTTAATACAGTACTTTAAAATACCATCATTAGTTGAAATGAGCCATTATTTCTCAACTGTAAAAATGCTGAAACTGGACTAAAGATCATTGCCATTTTATGCTCTAATATACACAACAGCACATTGTTTATTTAAAGTTTGCATAAGCAGTTAAGAGTAGATGTTTTCATTTTTAGGTGGGAAATGTTATTCTCTCTATTCAGGAAAAAGAAGCATTTCAGTTTGATCTGATATATGTAAATAAAGATCTCATATTAATCTAACAAAACATTTTTAACAAAGCATAGAAAGGAAATTATCCTTTCTTGTCATTAGCATGGGTCAATTTAGATTATTCATTTATGCTATTTAATACTAATTTATCAATTAATTCAATGACTGTAATACAAAAAGAAACATAATTTACTTTTCTCAAAGCCTGATATTTCCTGTAAAAACACCGATCTGAGATACTTTGTATCTTACACATATCCTACTGATATTTCAAGTAGTACATAGTACAAGTAGTGCTGTAAATAAATAAATGACAATCTTAGATAGGTTTAATGGTTTCGATTGCCCATTCTAAAACTGCGTTATTTCATTTCATGGTCCTTATTTAAGTGTGATGTTTCAAATTGGCTGGGGAATATTAGAAAACATGATCAAGAAATGCTGTTCTCCCTTCTCTTTTACTCCTCCACACTCTTTAATCAGTGTCACAAAGTCGGAAAATGACAGGCTATTACTATGGTAATTACTTATGGTCTGCTATTTTCAACGTATGTGCAATTAGAGTACAGTATGTCAAGAAAATTCAGTGCTGCATTAAGATAACATTTAGTTTAACTGGGAAATACTGTCTCTTTGGATTGGAACACGATTTAAGTATTTACTCATCTAAAAAAAATAATCAAACTGACTTTACTAATCAAAGTAATAAAAAACAAAGTGTCTTTGTTGTCAAAGTAGTCAAATATCAGCTAATAAACTATTCATTATCTTTATGTAGCCCAAGATTTTTGTTTAATGGCACATCTATGATAAGTGCTAAAAATAATGAACTCTTTATTTTTCTAGATGCAACAATGGTCTTGAAAATCAGTTTGGGAGTTGTAGAAAAAATCAGGTATAGTAAATATTTCTATGAGGGCAATTTGAAGAGGACAGCACAAATTGTTAATTCCAAATATTATCATACACTCAGCTTAGCTCTGTAGTGTGCTAAGACGAGGCCCGGTGCCCATGTTATCTGAGACGTGCTAAGTACAGAGTAAATATTGTCTGACCTCAATGTGAGGAAGAGTTTGGCTCCTTGGCATTGCTATATTTTCACAATCATTTGTTCCCTGCAGTACACCACTGCAATATAGACTTACAGACTTGAATGGGTCAAGTGGTTTGGTTAAGGCCTTTTTGAAGTCCAAGTCACTGCCTGAAGGGGACTTCAAGACTCTCTAGCTCCTGTTGACTCACACTGCCAGACCAAACAAACTTCGTTTCTATTGCTTGGTTTAATCCGACTCCCAGCAGGCAAATCTGTGCTTCTCTTTCCTAGGCTGCATTCACTTCCTCTCTCAGGCAAACAGCAGGGGCTGGGCCAGTGTGTGCTTCCAGGCAATTTGGCTGATACTTGGTCACAGCTGGCAACCAGCACTGGGATCAGTGTTGATTGCTGCTTCAAAATACCATGACTTGCAGTTTTGAATGTGGCAGTGACCCAAGGCTTCACTAGTTGGAAAGTGGAACTTTAGGTACATAAAGTAATTGTTCTTTACCACTTGTAACTCAGAACATATACTGTACCTGTAGATGTAACGTACTGTACATCTACTACTAAAGAATCAATCTAAAACTAAAAGGTATGAATGTACAGCATAAATATTTGTTTACTCCTTCTTGTGAAATGCACCATTTTGTGCATTTTTTTGTCCTTCTTGTGAAACAACCATTTTCGTGGTTAAATTACCAAACCAAAGATTTAACAATGTAATCTTTTCAAAATGATGATGGCTAACAGCTTTTCAATTGGATCTGCAAAAGGTTTTTTGTTTCAAACCACAGCTATTGGAGCTCACATTTCAGTTTGAGATTTCAAAGCAGGTATTTCCGTACAGGCATCAGTCTCTGTACATATAGAATGGGCTGCACATGGTTCCCATTACAACACTGTCACATGGCCAAGGCTACCCTCCCATGCACAGAGGAGCCATGGAGTTTAGAAAAAAGAAAATTATTCCAAGACACCTTTTTTCATAAAAACAGACCTTATAGTCAGACGTCACCCTCAAAACTTCACAGGAAGCAATGAAAACCAAACAGCCTTGATGAGCCCGGAAGAGTTAAGGATATGTACAGAACACTGATTGCATTAATTTAAATGTATATAATCACCTATTGGGACAGGAGGGGTGTTATTAACAAATACCGTTTGCTAATATACCTTTTAATTTTGAGACATTACCATAGACAGTAATTCCATACCTGGCATGTATAGTAGTGTTTTAAACATTAGGGTTTATATACTGTACTCAGCAGTAAAGATCAAAAGGCAATTTGCAATAACTGTAATTCTTGACTTACCATTGAGAAGAGAGCTTGATGTTCATGTAGAATTAGCCTGTGAGTTATAGTTGTTTCCTGAATCAAGATCATCTGTGCCACACAGTACATTCTTCCCTATTTTATTTTCAAGCACAGTAGTAAGGCTAAAGCAGTGAGAATTTAGAAAATTACAGAAGGCGAGATGGCAAAGAATGCAACTCCAGGTTGCATGGGAATTGGAACAGAATGCTGCATGCACACTTGCCCAGTTCTGTGCTTTGGAACTGGCAGGGCTGAACAGCATAGTGTGCCGGTTGTTCCTGGCTATTAAAACATGCTTTTGAAGAGCTTCCAGTTCTTGTAAAAATATAACCAATCATTTGGGGGAAGTAATTTTTGATTTGTGTGCATGACATCACCAGCAACAACAACCAAAAAATAATAGCAGTGGATATTTCTATCTAGACAACGCAGCACAATTATTTCACTCATCATTCAGTAGCCTTCATGTACAGGTACATTGTAGATAGGCAGTAAATTAAAACTGGCCTCAGGCATCGTACAGTACAAGTAGAACAATGAGACAATAGGGAAGTTCTTCAGAAAAAGCGTTATTTTCTTCATGCTGATTTGAAACCCAATCAAAGTGGAAAAACGTAACCTGAAAATGCCCAAAGAATATCATTTCAAGACAAGGCATTAATCAAAAAAAAGGATACCCCACCCCTATGCATTTACTGTTGATGTTTTTCATTTCTGGTTTGTACATTTGCCTTTACAATGATGTTTTTTGTTTTGTTTTTTGATTGTGCCCCATTGTTAACAGAAGAGAAGCTTCCCATCAATGCAATGAATACAAATCAAGGGAGAAGGCAGAGACATGGAGACAGAGAGAGGAATTTCTGTCAGATTGGGATCATTAGTAGGGTTGATGGGGATTGCATTCACCAGTGGAATGTCATGTACCTCTGTAGTTATAGAGTTGTTCTCCGTTTTTTTCATATATCAGGAACATAGGAAAGACTACATATGAGACGACTGGGATTGTTAAATGAAGTCACTGACATTGAGTCTGTTAAGGTCAAAAGATGCTTCACCTAGTGAAATTAATTACTCTATTTTACCCAGGCATGCATCACGAATTTACTTGAAATTGTTTTTTTTTACCTAAGGGCACTCTGAAGACTAATGATACTGTGGTTTTCTGGGAAGATAAAGGTATATTGTGCCTGTGGATGAAAATAATATTAAGCATTGACTTATGTCAAAATGGTGATATTCCAAAACAGAAAAATAATAGATCTTGTATAAAGCCTCACAAGCTTGAGGGATCAGCTCCATCTTGCAAGACCTCTAAACATATGAGCAGATAGTTTAAACATCAGTGAAAAGAAGGAAAGGGCCTGACATGCTTTTGGTCTTGAAAATTAATACTTTGCAAATTAACGACTATCAGGAATTCTTATTCATTCAGTGTTCCATTTGAATAAGGATGTGTCTCTCAAAAAGTCCTTTTGCCCCAGCAATTGAACTTTGCTCAACTCGTGAGTGTCTAATTTATTTATATCTGTTATTGGCTGGCACTGAAACCAGTCTGGAAATCATAAACCATAAATGTAGCTGGGTAGCTGATATTCCGCAGAATCAACATGCTGTTTTGTCCTTTCATCCTACTTAAAGATTTTCATTGTGGGATTAATATGGAAACCTGCTCTGGCAATATATCATCTGCCACCCGCAAAACTGCTTGTATTTCAAACAGCTTCAATGCATCTTTAGATATAAAAGGATTTTCCAATGTGCCCATCAGTGTGGGGGCATCACAAATTCTGTAGGCCTAAGGCTGGCATTTCAACTTTATCACCATCCCCATGGTAACAGCAGCAGCTAGCAGACCCTGCTTTATCCCTAAGTAAAGGGCATCACATTACTGCCTATTATTCTTTTCAGCTGTTGCAATGCTATTGTCCAGTTGTCCAGCTTGTCGGGATATACTCTTGCTTTTCAGGATAGAATACCAGTCTACCAGGTACTTTTCAAAAGCTAACCTATAGAAGATCATTTTTAAAAATAATAATGATAACAGTAGACCATAAGGAAAAAAGCTTATAACTGCACTTTCAAAAGGAAAGCAATGTGTCTATTTGGACATTTCTTAGTTCCTGGAACAGACTTCAATGCTTATGCAATGATTGTTTTTCCATTTTAAGGGCTGCTTCTGCTTTTTACAGAAAGTTAGACATTTGTCTTTATGTAACTTTAAACGTTTTCTTGGTTCCCTCAGCCCATACAGTACAGTACATGCAGAGGCGCTAGCACATTTGGACAGACATTCCACATTTGGAGGAGAGCTGGAACTAAACACACAGTTGCACATTTCATCAGACTGGATCTCTTTAACAGTTAAGTTAAAAATTGCTTACATTTTGAAAACACGGTCAAACGTATTTCTTTTTGTTTACCAGCATTTTCAATTTTAAGTCAAGGAAACAGAAGCATGCTTAAATGAAATATGAGAAAAAGTACTTGGGAGACCCATGTTACAGTATATATGACACATCCCATGTTCCTCCACAGAGTTACAGAAGTCTGCCCTTTACTTACGCTCTCTGACAGACTCATAGTTCCCTTCTCCTTCATTGCTGCCATTTGGAGTTTTCCAGCTTCCTTTTTTGTTCTTCTCAACCTTTTTTGCTGGAAAAATATTGAAAACAATAATAATGTCAAAAGGGCATTTCACATACTGTATATTGATATTATTTTATAATGATAAGTATGTGAAAAGCTATCCTTTACTACTTGGATAGCTTTTGCAAGAAGATGATGTATTCTGCAGAGAGCTTCTTGATTCGCTGTCCAGTGAAGTGGAGTCTTTCAGGTAGTGTGTTATCCAGGCTTTGACAAAGTAGCAAGAAATCAGCCCCTGACTGCACTGTTGTCTAAGCTTAACAACATCAATAAAGGCTGTTCTAAAACTTTTAGTGGAGATTATTACACTGGAAAAGAAAAGTACATTCTTGACAGTACCTATCATTATTTTGTAATGGTTTACAATTTGTCCTGCTGCTCAAAAGTGTTCTGCGATATTAGGAGCCACTTTAAACTCCTTTTTACATTTTAGTGCACTTCATCATGCCTTCTCTTTTCAAGATAGAGCTAGGCAATTACAGTGTGAGGAAAATCACTTGCTTAAGCTCTTTGTGCCAAACCCATCCTCAGGAAAACTATGAATTTGGGGGACTGTGTACGGTGAACTAAAAATAGAGCACCCTATGAACTCTTTTTCTTCTGATTTTACTGGTGGATTCATGTAAAGGAAGAGTGTCTACTCTCCATCATCATGAGAAAAACATCCATAGTGAACTAAAGAAAGGTCAGAAGAATGGGAATTCATTCCTCTTGCCCACTTTAGAGAAAATCTATGTGTCCAGAAATAAGGCTTTTTTAACTTTTACCAGGCATCAGCATTACAGTTCTTCTTTTTTGTTAAACCCCAGATGTATCTTAAAGAGAAGTACAGCATAAGTGCTGTACAATAGCTTTCACAACACTAGAAATATCCTTGGCCAAAGATGGGACTTCCTATTTGTACAAATGTAAACATTTTCCCCGTGATTTGCGGTGAGTAGATTCTGAATTCTGATTTTAATGTGAAGCAGTATTAGCAATTCAGTTTGCATATTTCACATTGATTTATTATCTTGCTCTTGGTATTATTCTTTTTCTAAAGTTCCGTATTGGTTATTGTAATTTAATTTGTGTATTTCCCATAACAGATAAGGTTAAACCCAACTAGCTTAACTGGTTGCTTGAAGTTAGTTGATCTGATAGTTCCATACAGCCATTTATTGAAGGAAGGAATGTCAGCTTCAACAACATGTTTGTTTGCCTTTTTATTCCCTATCCACAATATGTAGAAGACTATTATGATGTGTCAACTTAAACATCCAAATCTTTTTCATTGATAGCTTCTTCGAGATCAGTGTATATCTTTTTATGTTTTTCCATCTTTCTCTGCATCTCTACCAGGAGTTTTATCTGTAAACCTGAGTAGTTTGTTAACTATACCAGACTCAAGATCACAAATATTAAGGAACAGCAGCACCCCTAATACAGATCATTGTGATACTCACGAATGTACTATATGTTTCCTACTCTTTTATCAGTCCTTAATTCAAATAGATTAATTACCGCAAATGCCTACTGCCTACTGCCTACTGCCTACAATACTGTACATCTGGAGCTTACTTTTTGTCCTGTTTTCATTTTCTTGAGTACAGTTGAGATCATAGATGTGTTTTGTGCCGGTAAAGTGAGTGTCTTGCCTTTGTAGATCATTATGGGGGTCAATCACCAAAGTGATTCAAAGGAAATGTCAAGGCAAAGCAATATTAAGAATTTAGTACAGGGTACTGGACATTTAGCACTTCAAAATGTTCCACCTGTCTCCTATAGGTACTTCTTAGTGTGGCACATAATTGCAGATGCATAAATAATCTCACTGTTACAATTTGCACTCCAGGGATCTTTCCCCTCTAACACGTTTGACGTTATTGTGCTCCAGTCATACTTTCTGAGTCTCAGACATGTTCCTTCAAAACATGAATATCAGGTATGAGTATGAGTATGAGCACTAGCATCCTTTAGACTTCAAGGTTCATGTTTCCTTTTTGAAAAGTATTATACCTCATATACAGTATGTTTTGTAAACATTTCAGTTTGTTCCTGACCCATGCAATGTAGGTTGTAAATGCTGCTCCTCTTATAAAGACCACCTGGTTTCTGACAGCACTTAAACATCATTCTCCAGTTTGTAATCTATAATGGGAGCATGCCCTTGTAAAAATACCACCAACACAGGAAGCTGTCCTATGAACTGACCCCTGTCCCTCCTAGAAGGTCTAGTTTCCAGAACTGCAGCCAAATGTGATCAACTGCAGACGTCTCTCTTTTTAAGCATGTGTTTCAGATTACTCTTCTGATTACATAATCTTTATGCAGATCAAAATTTTATTCCTGACATAGTAAATAAGTGTGAAGAGATAATGTTGACAAGATTATTGCTTTATTTAATTTTTATGTTTGGCTGTTTGCTTTATTGAACAATGTAAAAAACATTTAAAACACAAATTCCATTTCAAAATGTAAGAAAATGCACTATACTGTACATTCAAATAAGAAGCATGTCTAATTGCTGGGTTATTTGAAAGAGTTTTTTAATCATCCTTCAATTCTTAACAGCAATATCCATATCATAACACAGGTACAGTAGTTAAGTTAAATTAATCTTTCTTGTAGTAGCTGCACAGTGATCTATACATTGTTGAATATGTTTATAAAACCATCCTATTTTGGATGATTAAACTATTGTATTTAACATTTAAAAACCTATATATGGCATTTTTACAGCAGGTATAGTAAATATAATTTCATTCAGCTACCGGAATATTGCAAATAATTATGACCTGGATATAAAGGCACTGGTCCCCTACTGAAAAGAAAAGCCTCTGGTGCTGCCCCCTAGTGCTTGATTTCCACTCAGTGCTCAAAGCTATATTTCTGTAGCTAATTAATGAACTGAAAACATAACAAGAAGAAAAGACTATCTTTAAAATAGTCTTGGCCAGATATAAATCCAAATTTTAAGCTTCACAAATGCAAACCGTATAAAGTTAGGATAATAAATTTCATAGCTACACATACATGCATAAAGCATGCATTGCTATTAATCAAATGGATCTTTACTTTTTAAAATAGATTTTATACTTGGTGGATTCGGAATAGACAATCAAACCTATTATAATAATACAGTAGATAAAAATCCATATGAATTATTGTATATACTGTATTCATATATTGAAACATTTCAATACATATAGACATAAAATCAATCCAAAATGAAAGTCAAAATTAAACATTAACATAAAGGAAAGGTACCTGATCTGGTCTCAGCAGCGGCTTTATCTGTTTGCTTCTCTTTCTCTTTTTTCCCCTTCTGTTCCTTCTGGCTGATTTTGGAGGTGCGGCGGCTCTCCCCTCCTGGCTCAGCCTCCACGGGCGTTTCAGTGTAGGGCACAGAATCTTCGGGTCCCGGGTCAGAGTAAAAGTGCTCCCTGTTGAGAATTTCCTGCAGGTAGTAATCCTCGTCTTCCGCCGGTATCCCATGGGTAACATCCAGGAGCAGCCCCAGCAGCCCAAACAGGGAGAGAGTGAGGAATGCAGAACAATATCCTCTTTTCAGCAAGGGGAACATAATCACTAGGATCCTGTTACTCCAGAGGCTGTTACAGGCTGGCTAAAGTCAAGCAGCACAGTCAGCTGGGCTTGATACGTCCCTCCTGGGTCACTGTCTGTCCCATCAGCTCCTGTACTGCTTCAGTTGTACTCCAGGACTGCAGTTTACAAACTTTCCTGAAAGCTCCAAGCAAGTGATGAATGCTCTAGAGCCAGGGGGTCCATGTGAATTCTTGCCGAGTAAAAAAAAAAAAGAAAAAACAGAGCACAAGAGAGAGAGACAGACATGGCTGGGGAGGGGGGAGAGGGATTTTCTGATTTCGATGTTGGCAGGTGGTTCAGGCACTAAAGGTCTCTCAAAGAGGTTTACAGGGATTTTTTTTTATTTGGCAAGAACCAGAGGCTGGACACAATTGCTATAAACACAAGGTAATCAAAACCACATCTCACAGCACATACACTGCTACTTTGTTTTAAGAAAAAGAAGGGACAGTTTGGCAAGAAAGGCTTTCAACTACACCCCCCTGCTCTAAGCCTCAGGTCCATAACAGTTGAAATCAGAGGAAAAGTCTGATTTTATTGCAGGGGAAATATTTCAAACTTATAAACCATTCAAAGTTTTACTGCCGTTTTTTTAAATTTAACTTCTAGAGTTTAGATTCACCTGTTCTTCATTCCAGTATCTTGTTGAAGTTTTTTTACTTAGTTAACAGACTGGTTTTGTGATAGAAGAGTTGGTCATAAAGCTGACCTACAGTACCATAATAATATTATTAATATACAAAAAGCTTTATTAACTTCATACTGACATGGGCGATAAAGCCCATGATTTTGAAAAGCTACTGCTACCCAGCAAAATAAATACCAACAAAGCAAGGATAAATTGTTTGCTACTACATACAGTACATACTTTGTAAAAGCTACTTAGAAAATCGGTTTTAATCTTCCTGACATGGCATTTGCTTGCTAGAACATTCCAAAGCACTGTCTTGAGCAGCAACGGTAAGTTTTTTCATTAGCAAGCTGCTGCAGTTGTGCGAAACTTTCCTTTATGGCATCCAGGCAGCTTGGAGGAATCAGACATGTTTGAACAGAGAGGATGAGGGCTGCCCTTGCTGCACTCTGTCAGGACCCATCACAATCACATGGGACTGCTGCTCCCAGCAATGAAGCAGCCTCTGCCAACACCGCACAACGCACAGCATGGGCAACTGATGATCTCACCAGAGATGACGTCAGAGATTTCAAAGAGAAAACTGGCATCTTTGCTTAACCCTTGATTCTTTATTTTCTTATTTTATCTATTCTGTTCTGAATTTTAAATTATTATGGGGGTCTTTCAATAAATATGGTTAGATGAACATCCACTGTAATTTATGTCTTTGGGCAAAGCTTCAGGTGTCATAACCAATAAAAAAGGCCATGGTACGTACATTACTTTTCTGTAAAGTCTGCTTTTTTTATATTTCCCAAACAACTTCCAGCACACACCCCACTACAACACCATGTGCATTGAATCATAGCATAATAGAAATTTGTTCTATCCATTCCTCAATTCAAGGCCTAATTACATGTCACCTATCAACTGAAAATTGTCCGGACAGATACAATACAGTACATAAGAGGCAGGGGAGGTGGAATCCAGGTCTGGATTATGAGCCTGTGAGATCCACCATCTCCCAAGTGTAACACCCTGAACACACTCAGTTCTGCCAACAATGTACAGTGGTATCACACACAAAGTTTATACACTGATACAGCAACGCAGGGAATTATTGACGAATAAACTCCCTCAACTTTAAGCACTCATTGCTTAGACAAACCAAAGCCAACTTGAAAGCAATGGCAGCCATGTTGCAGTCTTGTGGATTCATGACAAAGCACAGTATTTACGGCACAGTGCTCTACGTAGTCCAACCCACTAAGGTAACTCGTTTTTAAATTCCCTGCTGCTTGCACATGTGACCTCTTGTTTGTGATTCACTCGTGAGTCTGAAGAACACCATTGGCGTTACGAGTCGGTGGAATCACGAAAACAGATCCCTATACAGAGTTTAGAGAGAGCGTATTCAAAGCCCAAGGAGATATTCCCGGGTATACAGTAGGTGCAGAAGACGAAAAGCCAACAAGTACACGAATCAGGAAAAATACTGTAACGCAACGGGGGCTCGGGCGCCTTACAATACAAACTCAAACAAGAAGTTGCGCTCAACGCTGAGGAAAACCCAAATACTACCCAGTGATATAAGTGCTCCGCGCACTTAAGTATTCCAAGACTGGAGGTGTGGTGGACAACAGGGACGATGAGTGGTTAGGTGATAAGCCGGGAAGAACGCCTTCTTAAAGGGGCCGTTGTTGAATTACGGGAGACCGTGACAATTGGGTTGACTTTGTTACTGCTTTTGAGGATTTTGTCTTAAACCAGATCCCATTGGATGTTTCTGGGTTCATGAGCTCTTCTCTTAACTGATCCAACAACAGTGATGTATCTTTAATTGTATCATGATGACAAAATTCACTTGTGCACTGTACAATTTGAAAATCCTTTAACTTAAATTCTGCTCATTTAACTATATATCTTAACATTATGTTTTTTTTATTGCATACCTATGTTGAATTTTGTGTTTTGATTTTGTTTGCTGCTTCGATAATGTTTGCTAAACTTCGTTTTGGTATTGAAATAGACTAGTACACTTACTGTGCCACAATCAAATCATTTATATAATTTAGGGAGAGCAGTGGTCCTAATTGAGACCCTACAGTATGTAGCACTGAATTCAGTGGCCAATGTGAGTACCTTCTGCAGCACTACAATTTGAACATTTGCCCTTTATCTGCCCTCTGTCTTCTATCCATTAGCCAGTTCTCTATCTAAATACAGTACATGCATTACATTGGAAGCATCAATTCAATTTAAGAATCAATCTTTAAGAGAGACTTTATAAAAATATTTTAAGTTCTTAAAAATCTTAGTATATCCTATGCTTACATGCATATGTTTATATTCATTACTGCTGTTCATCGTTCAATGAACTCAAACAAGCTATTTAAGCAAAAGACCTCTCTTTTCTATTGAAATTTATGTAACAATCCATGTTGACTATCCCTAAGAATTCAATTACTTTCCAGATAGTATAGTCCTCTCAATACAGTCCAGTTCCATAACCTTATATGTAAGAGAAACAAGACATTTGTTTATAATTACACAGTTAAATTGTATCACCCATTTTTATTACATGTATGTCAGTAATTTTCCCGTGAATGTGTCTTATTCCTGTCTTTAGCGACTGTTGAAAGAGTTGTATTAATGGCCACTGCTCCTTTGCTTTAGTACAGTAGGTAGAAATCCTTTAGGCACTAGATGCTTGTTTATGCTAAGTGCTTCTTTAACTTTCAACTTTTCAACTTTCCCCATTGCCATCACTTCACTTCATCCTTTACTATCTTTACCTTTTGTGATTTTAAACCATGTATTAAACCTTACTTCTAAAAGCACTCCAGTATGCAGGTGCATTGTAATTAAGGGAACGGAACTACATGTTAACTGCAAACTAATATTACTGTAGGTTCTCACTAAATGAATGTGCCATTATGTGTGAATTACACACATTTTAGGCATGCCTACAAATACTAGTTTGAAAAAAATCATATAGTATTCTCTTCTGAATTCTTCTTTATAATCTAAGATAAAAATATTCAAGTCTTGAAGTTATTTCAAAGACACAAAATTACCCATTTCTATTTTCCTATAGCTCAAGCATCTACATTATGTTAGTGTGCCGTTAAAATAGTAAATGATTATTGTATCCCTTGGCAAATTCAAAGGAACATTCCAGAATTTCCTCCCCACCAAGAGTTCTGGAACTCTTATTCTGAGGTAAAGGCTGGGACAGCCAAGGATTCATCAGGGGCGAGGAAAGAATCCACTACATAGCCATGCATGAATAGCAAGAGCTTCTGACATTCAACCAGCATACAGTATAATAAGAAAAGAAGACTCATGGGTAAAACTTACTAACAGCTATATGCTGGTTGCCCACAGATTCAAAAACTGCAGACCAGTTTTTGAAATATGATTTATATGATTGCTTTAGTGCACTCTTTGTAGAGTCTTACTGTACATATAGTCATATATATACAGTATACTGTATATGATTTATGGATATACACTTTATATAAATGTCAGTTATAAATTGGTCTTACACCCACACTCTCTGAGGTGTCATCTGAAGATAGTAGCATTGGAAGTACAGTAAGCAGCATTGGACTCGGTGGCCAGTGTGGGAGGACTGTTCTAGGTAGGAGGACAGCTGCTGCTCACTGGAGCAATGCCATGAGCCGTGAAAGCCCAGGGATTCATTACATTAGTACTGTGATTTAAAATGTTACAGAGCTCATGTGTTCATTTTTTTCCATGTAAGTTTGCAAGCCTTCCAAGAAAAGAAAACTGAATTGTATACATGGCTTTTCCAAGAAAATGGATAAATGGGGAGAGTTGTTTTTAAAAAGTAATCCTTTGAAGTTACAAGTTACTTTTGTAATTACTTCTTAAACTTAATTAGAAAGTTACTAATTACTTTTAAGAAGTAATTTATTCCTTTAACTTTGCACCTTATTCAGAACACTATACCTGTAACTGATCACTTTTGAAAAAGATTTCCTCTCAACCTCTTTATATACAGTACATCTGCTGATCCTCACCTTAGGTACGTTGACTATTGCTGTTGGCCAGAAATGTATGTGATTCATCAGGTATTTTGACCCTTATCCACCCTCCAGCTGTCAGGTTAGCAGTGATGGCCAGTTACAGCTCGTCTCCTCCAGGCCTCCAGCTTAACTCCTCTCTCCTGTTCCAGAGCCAACATAAGGATCTCTCCACTGTCTCTCCCAGCCTTTGTTCTGCTGTCTTTCCGTCCCTCTCAGTCGGCCCCAGAGATGTTAGCATTTTCCACACTGGCTGTACGGAGAGACCCCTGCAACCAACCACCACTGGGAACAATTAAGATTCCCACCCTTTTCCTTTCCAATCTTGCACCGTATCTTCATATTGGCACTTTTCATCTCGAAGGCCTCGTCACATCCTTCCTTCCACGGCTCTGTCAGCTCAATGAGGATGGTCTTTCTCACTTCTGGGCACCACATCACCGCATCTGGCCTTAAGGATGTTTAAACAACTTTGGAAAACTGCAGCTTTCCTCCAAGGTCCACCGTCTTGTCCCAAAGTGGAGTTGTATGCAGGAAAGAATCATTTGGTATTAGTTGACATTGTCAGCTTCTCTCCCTCACTGAATGCCACTTTATTTTTAAATCCTCAGTGAGCTTGCTATGTCTTCTCTCACAGTACAATGGAAGGTTAATACACTTACTACACTAACATACTCTATAACTTGATAAAGTAACATTTTGGAACAGAAGTAAAAAATGGTAACTTTGGAGATGGAATGTGAATGAACAGAAGAGATAGAGAGATATGCCACTCAAAATCAAGGCAGAGGAACAGAAGGAAATAGGACCATTGATCACGAGCCTGAGACAACAGGTCTCCAGAATGAGACGGGCTGAGAATACAAGAAAGGCATAGCAAAAATGGGAGAGGGAGAGAGTGCATTTCATAAAGGATCCATTCAGGTTTGCTAAAACCTTTTTATAGACATACAGGGATATCCAAAGACATGACATTTTAGACAAGAACCCACGAAGCAGCACAGTAAAAACACCAACAAAGAAGCTTAACATCACTGAACCAACCTGGAAAGAAGTCGAAGAGATGACAAAGGTTAAGAAGGCAAGATCAGGGTCAGCTCCAGGCCCGTTGCATCCCCTATAAGGTGCTGCCCAAAGCGCCTTAGAATGGTTGTGGAAATTATTCCAGGTAATATGGAAGAAGGGGTCCATCCCATTAAGATAAAAGAGGGCGGAGAGCTACTTTGCTCTCAAGGAGAACTCTTCTGCTATTGGCCAGTTCAGAGTGATCTCACTTCTATTTGTGGAGGGGAAGATTTTCTTCTCTGTGTTGGCCACAAGGTTGATAACATACATTACAGAGAACAAATATGTTGACACATCTATAAAGAAAGGGGGGATCCCAAGCTATTAAGGATGCTTGGAACATACTGGGATCCTAAACCAGATTATCCAACAGGTGAAGAAAAAAATCCATTTATTACAGACCAGTGACAAAGAAAAATATATTTTTTAAAGTTGTACATCACCATACATACTGAGTACTTTACATTCTGGAATATTGAATATTGTAGTCAAATAATTTAAAATGAAAGTATCAAAATTCTGTAAATTTATATTACTGATGAATTTTAAATACCCAACTTTTCTTTAAACAACTTGAGTACCATAAGAAAGCACACATAAGAAACACAAAATATTTTAGAAAAGCCAGAAAAACATGACATTGCTTTACTGCTAAGTATAATACTTGATTTCTTTAGGACTGTGCAATATAATATCCCATATGTAAAGTAAATCACTATGGCTTTCTATAAGATTCCAAAGAAAATGTCACTCAATTCTACACAACATTCATTGCTTCAAATCGTGCATAGAAGTTGTTCAGCACATCTGGGAGGGAGGCATCACTGTCACTGACACTTGGGGTAGTCCTGTAGTCAGTAATGGTCTGGATGCCCTGCCACATGCGCTGTGTGTCTCTGGTGTCCAGGAAGTGGCCATGGATTTTATGTGCATAGGTGCGTTTAGCCTCCCTGATGACATGGGACAGGTTGGCCCGTGTAATACAAATGCAAATACAGGTGCATAATACAAATACATTGTATTATGTATTTACCTTGTAATTTGCCTTATCTGCTCTTTGCACTATGTGTATCCTGTCTACAATGTCTATGTCAGTGTCCTGTATGTCCTGCCTGTATTTGCATCGTGGACCAGGAGGAATGAGATTTTATTCCACTGTATACTTGTATATGGCTGGAATGATAAATAAACATGATCTTGAACTTGAACTTGTATGTAGTTTCAAAGATGTATGAATTTCAAAGTTGAAGTTGTTTCAAAACTTCTCATTTTAATAACATTGTGCCACTGCCTTTGTATATTTCATATGTCGCTGTTATTACATAACTAAATGAAAATGTAGATGTCATTGACATTTGTACATTGGACTGCCCTGGAGAGCTAACATTCTCATTTATAAGCCCTGCTTTAATAAATTGCTTGAAATAAATGTCAATGAATTATTAAACAAAAACATAAACAAGGAGGTCTCAGTACTATAAAGCTACTGTACTGTACAAAGCTACTTTTTTTTAGGTAAACATCTAATTAGTTCCAGATGTTACAAGTTTGACTACAGGGCAATCATGATATAAAATGGAAAATGGTTTTGAAATTAAATTCCAACAGTATAGTAAATGGTATGCCAGACATACTTTGCAACAGGTGTTATTCCAATCACAGAATTCTGAAGAAACTAATAAACAAGACTTTTCTGAGGGAAAATGCTTAAGAAGACTTTAAATTTATTAATTTTTTCAAATACACAGTTCTTTTAGTTGCAATACAAACAATTTACAGTGATTGTTTTTTCAAAGTGAATATTTTTAAACAGAACATGAATGTTTAAACTAAACATTCTTATGGGTGAAGTTAAATGTCAGCAAAAACTGCAAAGAGAAATCCAAAACTAAAATATTTTGACTGCACAAGCACTACTTGCTTGAGGAATTTAAATTAGCTCAGACACACAAAAATCATTTAAAAAGTCACACAATTAGTGGAATATCTTCTATCTGTGTAATACTTGATCTTGGGACTCGTGTACAGTACCTGACACTGTAAGGTTCCTCAGTCAGGTAGTGAATTTCAAGCAAAGACTCAACAATGGAGGAGCTTTCAAAACAACTTGAGTAGGGGTGTTACCCTAGTGTCCTGGCCAAATTTCCCCTGGTCTTTACCAATCATGGCCTCCTAATAATTCCCATTTATGAATTAGCTTCATTACTTTTACTGATAGCTGAGTGTGTAGTGAGTGTACTGGCACACACTGACTGCTGTTGCGTTATCCAGTTGAGGCTACACATTGGTTGGGTAGGGGAGTCCCTTTTATCTGTAAAGCACTTTGAGTGGAGTGTTGTGTAAGTTTAAATAATAATAATAATAATAATAATAATAATAATAATAATAATAATAATTATTATTATTATTATTATTATTATTATTATTTGTATTAAAAATGGAGGGAGTTTTAGAGCCAAACACATATTCCAGTATTTCCCACCAGATTCCTAATATTGTCCACCCTAGTATACTCAGAAATGTATTTTAAAATATTTTTTTTAAAGAAATGGTGGTTAGACCAAATCTTCCAGGGACAAAACCCTCCACAGCTGAATCTGACCTTTAAACTGATGTTAAATATGAGACAAACTTTAGTTTGGCCACAAACAAAATACATCCACATTACCCAGACTGACAAACTTAGACTGAAGAATTTAAATGAAACAAATATGTAAAATCAAGACTTCTTTCCCTAGATTTATGTTAATTCCCTTTAGTGCTCGATACCCGATTATTAGGGAGGAACTGCAAGATGTACTGTAGATCAGCAGTACGGCTATAACTCACTCTCTCCTGTCTTTGACTTTGTCTAGCTCTCCTGCTACAGTGCTCTCATTCCTTGACATCTTTTTAAAGAACACTGGTTTCATGGGATGGCTGGGGAATTTCCATGGAAATTATAGCTTCATAAGTTGTGAAGTCATCTGCTTTCCACTCAGTTGGAGTATTTTCTGGTTAGACTTCTTATCTAGTCAAATGCCTCACTGGTTAAACACACTCCCACCTCAGCAGCCAGAGATGATGTCCAAGAAAAGAGGTAAACAGTAACCACCCTGTACATCCATATTACCCCACTCATACTGTAACTATAAAAATATGGTATACTGTATATAGAGAGAGAATTGTATATATAAAGAAGAGCTTGAAGACAACCCTGCAGATAGAATATCAATGTCAGAGTTCTTTGTCACTGATTTGTCACTAAGTTTGCGGGAGGATTAATGTCTCCAACACGACAAAAGACAAAGTATTGCCTCCTATAATCTGTGCAAACACCTCAGGTGAAAAGATCCCCAAGTCTTTGTACACTGCACATTGTACATTGTACACTTTGTACAATGACAGTACAATACGGATGATCAAAGGATTGTTAATATACTGTAAGTTGTGTATTTACAAATAATATAGTTGCTTATTATGACAAAGAATGCAGAAATACCGATTATACCCCCCATGTACATCAGTAGTTATGTCCTGTAACTTGCCATTTTGTAATATCACTTTAGAACAAAGCCAGTCGAAATTACAAGGAATTTCATAGCCTACCTTGGTTCTGGTTTCTGAAGTGTCTTGCTTAGAAACTCTGTTTGTTGTATGTGTTACTACAGCTGTGTCTTGAAGATTACAGGGGTTTTACATCTGGTGTTAGATCCACACAGATTGATATAAGGTGTGCAAATAAAAAAAACACAAAGTTGAAAGTCTACACCTGTAAAAATAGTAGTTTATTAGCAGGACACATCACATGACACATAAGATGAGATAGCTTCAATCTCCCAGTTTATTATTAAATTATGGTAATACTGTAAGTGTGGGTTTTGATGAAGGTGACCACATCCACATCGAGTATAACAGCGAATGAGTGTCATTTATGCCAGAGACAGGGTCATTAATTCATATAACTGAGACACAGCAGCAAAGCATGGCTGGTAGATCTTCCGCCATACTGGTTTGTCCTCCAGCCTCACTGGAGCAGGAAATTACACAAAACAGACCCAACACTAGAAGGACATACAGTACTACACATGTGAAATTTAAATAATGTAACCAAATTAAACAGAACATGCATATAACGTTACTAATGAGCTACCTCATATATCTATATCTAACTATCTGCTACAGTATAATACCAAAACCTTTGAGTTTCAATCATATGTCTGAGTTGTCACTCAGCCTTATCAAGTTGTCATTAGCATTTGTAATTAGGTGCTATTTGAGGTATATTTTAAACTAAGATATGTGAGTGATACAGTACATTTTTTAATGTAGTGCTAAATGAAATGAAATCAAATCAAAAGTCATTTCACTAATGTTGCATAAGAAGAAAAAGGAACCAGTAACCTACAGTAAGTCAATTTTATCACTTTATCACTTTATTTACTTTATCACACAGCTGAGTGAGCTTTTCTAGATGTGGAGATTTCCACTGTACAATTTGTTGCACAAAAATGAAGCACAAGAAACTGAAGTAAAATAACCATTCACCATACTATAATATATTATATATATTATTATTATATATACTTTATATTAACTATACACATACAACGTACAATCATTTTACCTGGAGCCTGGTGAAGATTATTTTCCCTTTACCTCTTTAATTTTAAAAAGTAATTCCTTACACAAGTAATTTATAGCTATACTTGTTTTTAAAGGTACCGATATTTAATACTATTCATAATAGATGAAGAGGACATTTGTATTTCATACAGTAAAAATACCAAGTTATTCATACAGTTTTAATATCCACATCATGCATTAATGGGTTATCAGGGGTATATAAATGAATTTGCAGTCCCTGAACTAACATTCTACTCAGTGTGTGCTGGCTACCCATTCCTAAATGTTTGAAGGTATGCTATATTGGTGTTCTCAATCTGTTCACATTCTGTAAATAATTGTGGTTGGCTGTAATCTTTATGACATAGTTTAGAGGAAAAAAGACACATGATATATATTAATGTGATGCATGAGAGGAGCCTGAACAAGTATTTGTTTGCCAGAGTTATGGAGTTAATTAAAATACAAGCATCCTTCAGTTTTTTTCTCTCCTTTTAATCCTGTCCTTCACATTTTGAGCATACCAGTTTGTAGCTGTCAGTGCATACCCTTAGGTATTAGAAAGTCCATATTAATAAATACAAAGGTGCATGTAATTACACGTTTTCTTCGTGTGATATACTGTATAATGTGTAACTCTAATGTGAGAAATGGCAGAAAATAAGACAGGCAAAACTTTGTCAATTCAGCCAGAAGAAGTTAGGCTGTTAGATTTTTTAAAATTCTGTATTGAATGTGTGGTATTACATGTACATTACAGTTATTGTGTGTGCAAAAGCATTGCCATATTTATATTTAAAATTCAGATGTTTGAAATGGATGTGATATTAAAATGACCAGAAAACAGACCTTAATACATTTTAAGGTATTTCTTCTAAATATCTTACAGTAAATTGAGAATAGTAGACAGTTTTACAGTTCATTGCACCAGGTTTTCACAAATTTTTACTTGTTTATCACATTACTCCACATTTCACTAATTTTCTGGTACTATACAGTATATTCATTTCTTAATATTCAGAAATTAGGTCTATTATTTTTGGATCTGTTTGTAAAATTATCCATTTCTTTTTAGAATTAATGTTACCTCTACTGCAATATATTTGGTTGTTCTGTGAATAACGTGTAATGCAGTAGATCTTTTTCACCCTGTATTACTACAACACAGTAAATAGAAGTCTTCTGTTGTACCCCTTCCTATTGAGACAAACAGAGATTGTTATGGAATGGGATATTAGTTTTCACTGGCCAAGATGGCAATCATGACATACAGTACCTATTGCCTCCTGTCTATCTGTAACATCAATGCAATACAGTCCTGTTGCGTATTACATCCAGGAATTTTTATAGGTGGAATGATTCACATAAGCTACTATGGCTTGTATCAGCAGTGTTAGTAAAAAAGTTCTATCTCAGAAGGAGCAGATTAGCTTTAAAAAATAAATCCAGACTTAAAGCAATTACTATGTTTTCACTAAGTTCACGTAAAAGGGCTCAAGGAGTATGAGAGTGTCATTTTGATGTCATGCTCCAGGGTTGTTTAGAGCTTTCGAATTCCTAGTGTCAGAGGACTGCATTTGATATCTGTTTGGGCTGAACAAATTACATTAGGATTTTATGTTTCCTTCATAAAATGGAGATAAAGATGCTGGTTCCAAACCTGCATCCAGCCACACAGTCGACATACTATAAAGCATGTGGTCCATGATGACTTCTATGGCATTGTACTGTATGTATGAGCAGAAAAAAATAGTATATTTTTTATCATTAGGAGAAGGATCACAGGCACGACCATAGGCAGAACAATGAGAATGGAATGACTTGGATCATCTGCTTTGCATTAGAGATGATTAATTCTTTCTGCATGGTTTTCTGTAAACAGGGGACCTAAAGCCTGGAAAATGTTTTATTGCTGTTGGTCAGAAGAAACGTACACTCAAGTGTACCATGAATTTCAACTTCTCTTCTAAAAAACAACATGGTGCTCTCATATTTACCACACTACTGCAAACCCCTCTGTGAAGTGGAAAACGATCCTGTGCAGTCATTCTTTTGCTCTCATTTTCAAGGGGAAGAAACAGAGCTAGCCAGCTAATTAAATGGTCTTACTACAGAGTAAAGCTAATGTAACAGTTTTGAAATATACAACATCTGCATCTGCTTTGTTAACTGGGCAAATAACAGAAGAATTTTCTATGAGTTAAGGATGAGATTTAAACCTTACAAACTTCACTACTGAATATATTTGGATCATAATTAATATCTTTTAATGATTGATCTCTCAATTGGAAATTTCACATGTAATGTTAATGGGTGCCAATAAAATAAAATTTCCAATGATGTACAGTAAAAGTAATATTTGCTGCCATGATACCAAGTACCCTTGGTAGTACTTAAGGCTACCTAACAGATCAATGATGTACAGTAGTGATAAGACTTTTCTCTTGAGCTAAATATTCACTTTTCTTTTCAGTTCTGTCCTGTTTTCTTTTTTCAAAATGCACCACATCCCATTTTCATTCCTGTTTTTTTCCTCTTACAAGGTCTCTCTTCCACTGATTTGACTCATAAAGTCGCGTCAGCAAGTTTACAAGGATTAAGTACAATTTGAATTCCATCCTGAAAAGTAAAAGGCAGAAAAATTAACTTTTGGCTGTGGAAGGTACAGTATCATGCTGACTGGCAAGATTTTGGTGTGTTTTGGCTAACAATACCCATAATGACAACAAAAAAATAAAAATGTCTCCAAACCTGGTAGCTGAATAGGCACTGGCCAAATTATGAGTGAGAAGAATCCAAAGGCAGGGGGTTGTAATAATGTAAAAGTGTGAACAAGCTGCTGTACTTCAATGTCCCTTGCAATGTCAGGTCTCTCTCCAGCTAAAACTAGTATAACTCATGGCATTATGTTTGACATTTCTTAAATAACACTTAGCTAACACATTTAAGATAACTCCAAGCCAGAGAGAGAAACTTGGTGTAAAAATGAAGTACAGTAAATGTAAAAGGGTTTTTTGCACTTGGACTTGATGTTATAAATTACTGCATTAACTCCGTTAATTTGGAAAGATTTCTTTTGAGTGACCATGGAAACAAGTTAAGGCATGGCTAATTTCCTTGTTCCCCTGGTGCCTGCCACAACAGATACATTCAAAGGATCTTTTTGTACTTTGCCAGCCGGGTTTGGCATATCCTACTTTTGGAAAATAGGATGAGTAATGACCTGCAGTGTCAGCCAACCAAATAAATATGGCACTGTGATGCCAATAAATTTAGAACACCCTTACAAGTGTCATTTTTCTTGTTAGTGGCTGCTGTAAAAAATGCATCTGTGCATTAAAGAATAAGCAGGAGTAAATCAGGCTGTGGTGTCTACCGTGATGGTATAAATCAAAGCTGCAACAGGACAAAATGATTCAAACCCTTTCGGATCACTTGGACCTGAGTTACTTCCCCAAGAAGCTCATGCATCATTTGATGCTGTCTTATCATTTTTATTCTCATAATGCTTTGCCCAGGAACAGGACAGACATTTGGTTTATCCCTGTTCTGCTTGGTGGAAACCCAGGCATATTTCATTCTGTTGACTTTAAATAATATCCGAAACATGCAGGAGGAAGAGAACTCTTATTTTTATTGCTCTGTAAGGAGGCACTTAACGCATGAAACCATTTAGAGTCTAAAAATTCCTCCAACCCATTTCCTTAAGAAATTTTAGAATAAATTTTAGTCGTTGGGTCTTATATGGGGTTATTAGACAGAAGTTTGGGAGGAAGTCAAGTTGTTATCTCACATTTCTGTTCTCTTATATATAATACTCACCTGCTGTGCATGTTTTCTAGCACCTCCCCTACACACACATTCACAAATGCAGTAGTCTCCCTGGTTCATTCCTTATAACTAGAGGTACAGTATGACCCGAACTTTTCTTAACCAGGTTTTACACAACTGACTTTACAGAAAACACTTAATTAAGTACAATATCCCTTAATATCCGTTGTCTCCTCTGACTAGAGAAGAAAAGATATTAACAATTTCAGTTTATAATTTTTTGCTCATTACAAAATTGAAGGATATCTTAGAAATTGCAAGGGATTTTTTAATTTAGGATCAAATTGAGGAATTATCAGATTATTTACAAGAGCCTTTATTCATGTTGGTAAAATATAATTTCAAATGAATCCATTGGCAGCCAGTTAAAGATGATAATTTCTTCATGTTTTTAGTTAATTAATGTTTGTATCGATTGTGTTAAAAAAATGAAAAGATTAATAAAGTAATCTGAATATAAACTTATAAAATATATAAAATATTTTATATAAAATATAAAATAAAAATAAATATTTAGTAAACACTAAAATATGTCACCAATCTCTAAAGACTCTAAGACCAACTAAAACTAGTTGGTCTTCGACAGTGCTTTAACCTGAATCTCACATTTGTACAGCTTGAACCAAAGAGATTCATTATTATGTGTTTTATTCCAGTACCAGTGAGACTGAAGCTTCTCAAGATTTGGATATTTGTATGCTACTTCATCTGGAAGCATCCTCATTTCCTCACACTCCTGTTGGATGCTCCTAATTTTCCAGTTACCTGCATTTCTTATTGTAGTTTACTGATTTACACAAAACCTGGAGGACGTCCAAGGTATCAAACAACAGTGGTCCATGTAATAAATATGTGTGACCTGACTCAATAAATTCTCTTGGTAGTAAATTGCTCACAGACTGTCATCACAACTCTTGCTTCACTGGGATAACTTCTGTGTACAGTAAATCACCTCTTACAAAGATATGTGGATTATTTCATTTCCCCATCCATTTATTAACTTTACATTTATCTTTCTCTTGCTCCTTAAAGTCTTCTCATAAAAATTTTCTCTTATGAGTGTTACTTATGTAACCTTTTATTGCATTAAGATTTCTAAACATTTTCTCTACACAGCTTGTATTTGCATCTATCTAAAATTACTTTGCTTACAATGTCATTACTTTCAAGAATGTAAGAAAAATGTAGCTAATTTTTCACATTTAGTGTATTAGTCATAATTTTAATTGTAGCAGCAAAGAGTATTTTCAAAATTATTGATTTTTACTTATTCATTTCTATTTGTTTTCAGGTTTTTAACTCATGCTTGCTCTTGCATTTCTCCAGTGAGCCATGACTTCCTGAGATAAAGATGCCTTTTCAAAAAACTTGGAGTTAATATAAGATTTACAACTGTGAGGTCATGTCAACTCTCGTGTGGACACAGTAACTTCAGTCTCCAGCTCAGGCTTAAAGAATCCTACTATGGTCTTGACGAAATAGGAAACTGTGTAGGCAATATGAGGGAAAGCAATTCTAACATAACACCAGGGTTGGTTCAACTTCATCCTGGCCCCTGTGTTGTTATATTTTGTTAAGGAATATAAACAGTGCAAATTCCCAACTAAGTGGTGGTTAATGTGTGTAGGTTCTACGTACAGTACAGTAAGTGCCCCCTCCAATGTGTCCCTATCCACATCAACGGGACTGAAGTGGAAAGGGTCAGTAACTTCAAATTCCTTGGTGTCCATATCACCGAGGACCTCACATGGTCTCTCAACGCCACCTGTCTGATCAAGAAAGAGCAATAGCACCTGTACTTCCTAAGATGGTTGAAAAAGACTAAGATATGTCCCCAGATCCTCACTAACTTTTACAGATGCACTACAGAAAGCACACTGACAGGCTGCATCACAGTGTGGTATGGCAACTGCAGTATTGCTGACCGCAAAGCCCTACAGCGGGTGGTGAAAACTGCCCAGTCCATCACTGGGGTTGCCCTCCCATCCATACAGGACATTTATGACAGACGGTGCTTGAGGAAAGCTCTAAGCATCATCAAAGACCCCACACACCCCAGCTACAGACTGTATGACCCTCTACCATCTGGAAAATGGTACTGGAGCATTTGGGCCCGGACTACCAGACTCTGAGACAGTTTTTACCCCCGCACTATCAAACTATTAAACTCCCAGCCTCTCTCACCTATGATCTGAAGAGTGCCTTCTCTCTTACCAAAAACTCAAACACACATTGAAATCTATCTCTACCTCACATGTCAAGAAGCTCTCTCCCCATAATTTTCTATTCTTTATTTCATTCTGTTGATGTATGATTTTGAACATCTGATGTTGTTTTGCACACTACCTGTTGTCTCTGTCTTTCTTTTCTTATTTTATTGTTGTTTTTTGTACTACTTATCGTCTGAGAGCTGGCTAAATAGCATTTTAGTTATACCATATACCTGTATATGAGTACAATGACAATAAACTTGAATTCCTATTCATTAAAAAAAATCCCTTTCCAGTATTATGTCAAGTTAAGCATTCTCATCCTGTGTTGTTACATGACCTGCATCAGTTTTTTTTAAGTACACATTCTGTAACAATATTGCATAATCCATACTTTAACTACGTTACTTGCATAATAATCAACGTAATTAATGTGCTGAATGTAACTCTATTATGAAGTACATTGTATAACTTAATGTTCCAGATCCCCTGTGATCAAAGAATGATTTGTATTTACAAGGTTTCTAGAAGAGAGTAAAATTGTCCAAAATTTCCTTCACTTCTCATACTTAATAAAATCTAAGACGAAACTAGATTGCCAGTCAAATTCAATGGAAACAAGGGAAGAAATCAGAATACACAAAGACATAAGTCTTGTTGAGCACAAATAGTCAGCAGGAGCTTCGGCTCACCATTATACAGCACAATCTTTCCAGCACCATCTGTACGGACTGCAATTAGAGTCTGTCAGACTGCCCTAGTAGATTCTGTCCTTCAGAAAGGATCACACTGCTTTCAACTAATCAATCCCACCTGGTCCGGCGAACAGACATAGACATCATTTGTAGCCCTGCTTGAATTTCGCTCTGCCTTTGAAGATTTATAGTCATGTAAAAAAAGGGAAATGCTTTATAATTTCATTTCCTCTCTTTTTGTCTTTTTGTGTGCGTTTTTGTGAATCACAATTTTTATTGATGCATCAGTATGCGCGTGTCAGTCTCAAGGATTTGACTTCAGGACTTGCTGTAACGTGCCTAGTCAAATTATTAAAACCTGAAACATCAGTTGCATAGCATGGTTCTGTGTAATAGCAGAGACAAGAAAGAAAACAGTAAGGCTGTAAGGCATAGCTCTTTAAATAGCATATTTACAACTGAACCCCTAATCATAAAACTAAGTTTGTCCTTTTCACATGATAGAAATCCAATCCTATCACTTGCCCTAAAATTATCAATTTCAATCTTTACTCCAAACCCAGTCTTTTAAATTTGAACCTACAGTATAATGTCAACCTTAAACCTGTCACCACAACTCAAAGGTGTTCTTCTACATAATACAAACTTTACACTAGCCCTAGTCTAATAAAAACTCAAACTGAACTTTCTAAATCAGTAAAATAATACTTTAGCAGAAGCCTGATGAAGCTGAATGAAAGGCATTTACACTTGTACACTTACACCAAAAACTACAGAAAAATACTGATTGGTTTAACTTGGAATTAGCTCAAAGAAAATCCCAAGACTTAATTACTAAATCATGACAAAATCAGAAATCTGTGAAATGGTAAACAAAGAAGAAGACAAACAAAAGAAGCTTTCTAACTTGAGAAAGCCTGTTTGGCAACGTATCCCTTGAACATGTCTATTCCTGTCTATTTTAATAAAGTGCTCAGTAAAAAACAAGCAGATTAATTCTATAGTTATATACAGTATAATCTAATCACTCATAGTTAGCCCCTAACCGATAGTTTTGAGTTTAAACCTGGGACAGATTATCTTTGCCTACAAACACAAAAACATATCCCATAGTCCAGAAGAATAGTCTTCAATTCAAATAGAAATATAAGTTTTTTAAAAATGCATAACATGCATAAAGTGGTAAATAACAATTTACAAGCTTTGAGTTGAAGCCATGGATTTGGTAGGAAATATTTAATGAAATATTTCTTCTACCTTCTTCTTGTGAACCTTAGCTATAGATCAGGACACAAACCAGTTGCACTCTCATCAGAGTTTTACAGTAACAACACACTAGTATTCACAAAGGAAACCGTAATAATAGAACTCCTGGAGACAGAGTGGAACTAATAAGGACATAAACAATGCAAAAAGATTTTGTTAAGAAGAAAATTAAAAAGCACATTGTCCCTTCAAGACTACAAATGCAAGAAATGACTCTATGGATTCTTAAATTAGTACTATAATACCCAAAACAGGTCTAGTGGTCCAGTTGTTAAGGTACAGCCTTGAAGCCAGGAAGTTCTCAAGTCAAACTTTAGATGAGCCAGTTTTTCGTAACTCTGTGAGATTTTGTCAATCTCCCTGTTCTCTGCACTTTGGATGAGATTTGAAAACAGTTCTCGTTGGAAGCGACTCTACAGCAGAAATTGTTATTGCAAAGTTGACATCTTAGCCCCCATCAACTGTTTTCCTACTCTGGGGTTCTTTTTTAGTAACACAAGTGAGAAAATTACCACACACACCATTAAGATTTCTTCAGCATCCCTTATTAACACGTCTTTTTAGAATCACTTCCATGGCGGAAGCTCCTTTTGTCAAATCTGAGCGTATGGAAATGAACAGATTTGTGAGCATGGAGCTTGTGGTTAAAGTATCTTATGTGGAGCTGCTGCTGGAATTCCAGATCCTGGCCATATGCTTGCTGCTTTGTGTTTCTTTCCAAGGTCTGTGAAACAGTAATTTGTCTAGTGTACCTTTGCGATTCTGCTTTGTCTCAAACATGTCCTTTCTTGTGGCTGCTAAGTCAGCACCTGCTTGCAAATTAGATGCACACATCTCCGGGGATCATATTCAGATAAAAGACACACACTCTGTCTTTGTTTTCAAATAGAATTAAAATTCTTTTGGTTTTTATTGGAACTCCATACTGTATATACTGTACTACCAGCCCTGTCTGTGACTAATCCTTGCTCTTCTCTCAGAGGCTTTCCAAAACAACAAAAACAGCTGTACTGATGACTTTTAATATTTCAGATATTTGATTATTTTTGCTTACCAACATAAAAACATATTCTTTAGCCCAGAAGAATAGTCTTAAATTCCAATAGAAATATAAGTTGTTGTTTTTTTAAAAGTGCATAAAAAAACCAGGTAGAGACATTGCACCACAAAAAAGGAAATTAGCCGCCTGGTGAGGCATCACGAGAATTAAGAAATTAAAACTCCACAAACATGTCTTTTACAGCAAAAGCAATCAGAAGCCATTTCATAGTGGTACTGTGCTTTGACCTGACAAAGTAAATGACTGCCTTCTTTTATGCAAATGTTTTATTTTATTCCTCAAGTAGACCAAAAGTGCAGTAACTCCTCTTAAATGTATTGTTGATACACAGAGATGCTTGAAGATATTGCTGGAAAAGTTACTGTCCATCCATTCAGCCTTGTCAGGATATTTTTTCACTGGCTGATTTAGCTAAAGTTTAATATATATATTATTATTATTTATTATATAAATATTATATATTTATCCTGCTGTGCTCATACTCTTGTCAAGGCACTGTCATACTGCTTTGTAATTTTTCAAAACAGCTTGTCCTGACAGTACTTTTGTTTAAAATCTTTCATTTTCACTTCTTGTGGAAAAAGTGTTTTGCTATTCATTTCCATTTCTCTTCAGAAAATAAAAAAAAACTTTTTGTGATTTATTTTGTTGTTTTCAAATACAGGATATGCAAATGGAGAAGCAGGTGGGACTTTGACAGTGAAATACATTATTATACATGCATGTCTTTTTTAGAGGAAATCTTCTATCATCCACCTTCACAAACCTTTTGTATTTAAAAGAGTGAAAAGGAACAACATTATTGCACATGCAACTTCCTATCCAGGGGAGAAGCTTAGAGACAACTCAATACATAGGAAACATGAGTGCCAGACATCCACAGTTTATTTTATCAAAAAATCTGCTTATACAGTACAATAATTATTTGTCTTAATGCTTAGGAAAGTGGCTGTATATTTCATACAGTATTTTTAAAAAAATCACTGCAAGACCATATAATCATTGCATTTTGAAAACCTCTGCCAAAATGGTGCTTCGTTAACATTAAATTTGACAGCACTACAAGGTCTGGGCATTAAGAGAGTTGCTGAGAGTTCTCTCGGTCCACTGAGGCTTTCAATTGAAGTGCACAGCTGATTGGAACTGACAGAAAAAAGGGAAATCTGAGACTTCCAAGTTGCTACCCTTCTAAGACAGAGGTAATATCACAAAATGAAAGATGAAAAGCCCAAAGCTTAATTAATGGGCCTGACAAGCCACTATATCCATTGCTTCCATCAAGCAAATCAGCTTAAAAGAAAACTGCTTCTGACAGGAATAGGAAAGTAATCCATTCACCTCACCCAGGTCTTTGTGGTTTGATATTTCAATAGGTTTCTTAAAAAAATGTGGAGAAACAGCACAACACCAACAAGCTAAATGTCACATGATTTCCTCCATACTTTTTCTCTCACTGCAAGTGGGTCATGTTTTTTTTTAATTAAAAATGTTTCTAGTCCAAATATCATAGTATGGGATCAATCAAACATATTGACTCTTTTGCCTTCACATCCATTTTGTGGTTTTCGCATTCAATCACATCTTCACATCCAATTTGTCTATTTCCTGAATTCTTGCTGGAATTTGTACATTCTTATTTTTGGAATCTGCTCTGATGTTTTTTTCATGAAGGAGGTGCTGTTTCCAGGTGTGATCTCATGAATGGCTACTTGGAAAGAATTTGGAACTTTTCTTTTTGGTACACACTCCATACTAAATTAATAAACAAGGCAATATGCTTTCAATTGTCCAACAGGTTATTAGACCTATTCTTTTTTGCTCATAATATTATTTGACCAGCTGCTTACGATATTCTTTTCGTGTGCAATTTAGTGCCCATGTACCAGCAGAAAAGAGAATGAACAAAAAGAGAAGAGAATAAATAAATATATATCAGCCCAGCACTGCACACAGAAAAATAACAGGCTAACCACTTCAGCAAATGAATATCAATCCTATAAGCTTTCATTTGATTATACTTTTTGGCAGTGTTGTACCACACTTCCTTGTTCACATGTCAAATATGTTCTATACAGAATATGTCATTTTCATAAAAAATAAAAGGCACGCATGATGTAAAATCATATAATAGATCTCATTGGAGGTCTATGTGTTAATCAGCACTGTATATAAATTATCTCATTCCATAGTGTTTATGAAAACATTCTTTTATTTAATGCTTTGTTCAGAATGCCAAAATACACATTCTAAATAAAAGCATGTTTATGAATCTGTAAGCCATTAACACTTAACAAACATAACATTTGCAAACCATGTGTTGTTCCAAGGGATGTTTAGCCTGTATTCATCGTACAGTATATGCTGTAATATGTTTACAACTGCTTAAATGCAATGATTCTCATATATGCAGAATGAAATAATAACTTTTGGTACAGTACAATTCCAGAAAGTAGGACAAAAGTACAGTCTGTCCTATGCTGCTTGTGCAATAACAGCTTACTTGCAGATATCACAGTTATGCCATGGAAGACCCTAATCAAATGTGAGTCCTTTTGAACATTTACAGGATGAATTGAGACTGCATGATGCTGCTAGTGCTTAGTGCATATCTCCTGTGTACAGGATCTGTGAGAGGAATGGGACAGAATCCCAGAAGGCAGCTTGCAACCTGGAGAAAAGCGTTTAGCATACTGTACAGTTTTGCTTTTTACAGTTGCCATTGAGACTTTCAAATGGAACCTTTTTTGATGACCTCTATTGCTGTCAAATGTTAATCACCATAATGCATTTACCTGTGTCATTTTTGTTCAATAAAATGTTAGCGTACCTGCTACAAAAAAAAGTCATTCGATTGCTCAGTCAGTTCCTAATTAGGTTTGTCAGTCGACCACAGATAAAATGAATTAAAGGTTTCTTTGGCGTAACTTACCTGTCTGACAGAACCCTGAAAGTGATCAAAGAACCCCAAAACACCAATGCAGAGTTCCTCAATAGCAAAGTTTATGGTACAAAATGTTTAAGCCTGCCAGATTGGTTCTGATGTAGACATGGTTCTGTATGATTCGGAAGACCACCAGCCTAAGGTGCTGATGGTGGTGATTGATATTTCATGATGGATTACAGGAGATGAATTGTGAATGAGGGCCACACATGATACAGGTGATAGCATACAAGCCAGCAAACAGGTGGCAACAGAACTCGATAAGTGCCACTCAGTAGATGCACAAGAAGGAGGCAAGACATTTAAAAGCAGGAGAGAAAAAGTGGGCAAGATCTGGATCTGAGTTTAGGAGATTAGGAGTGACCTAATTAAACTCCATTTATCCATAATAATAACATTGTGAATTTGTTGAAGTTATACTGTACATTTTGTCTGATGCCCATATCCTATGTTAAATCATAGTTTATCCTATGTTAAAAATGAACAAAGCTTAAATATAAAGTTTTTAATCTCTTATTATAATTGGCCTCTATACTGATATACTGTACAGTTTTGCAGCTGAAAAGTAGCTCTTCTAATCTCTGGTTTTTGTACTAAGCATTAATGATATCTCATTGACATTTGTACACTACACTATTAATAAGCACTACTGTACTTTTTATAAATAAAACTAAGCAGTATTTTATTTCTTTCCAGCAAAATGTCAGGAAAGGAAAGATGTATGATATTTCAGAATTATAGCCTGATGAATCTGGAAATGCTTAATAACCCTTTGTACCTCACAAATCAAAACCAAAGACTTTGCATTCGAATTAGTTGGATTTGGCTTTCTAGACCCCAGATGATGTAAATTAGACAGCCCATTGTAATTTAAGTTTGCAATGACAACATTTGCTAAAAATTTTCAAAAATGTCAAATCTTTGGCACAACACCTTCATTAAAAATTGAGGGTCTCTACTTTTAAGTCATAAATAACATGTTGAAATGTAAAATTGGCAATGATATGATAAAAAAGTCTATAGACTTATAGAGTTATAGTGTTTGTAAGCGTGATTAATGATTTGGGAAATTAACATGGGTTGGAAAGGAATATTTCAGACATGAAATTTGTAGTACAGACAGTTGTTTTACCTTAACCAACACTACACTATATATTTTAATTAAACTGAAAATATACCTTTTCTCTTGTTAGCTAAAATATCTTAAGAGGCCACTTTACTCACTTATGTTATGGATCTTCTTCTGGATTTAGTTGAATTTCACTCAATGCAAACACCTGTGGGTTTCAATAATTTCTAAGTTTTTAGATGACTAATTTTAGACTAGTAAATAAATACATTCTTGTCTAGTTTAAATGGGTTTCATGGCTGTTCTATTGATCGCAAACAAACATTTCATGTGTGTTATATATTTAGATAAAAATGCTGATCAAAGCACATACACCTTTATCACTGTCAATATTATTCAGTATCTTCAAGTACAGTGTATATATTTATGTTTTTCATTTCTCAAGAGGACAGAAAATTGATCTGTTTTACCCATTATCAGATCAGTAATTGTTACTTTAATATTAAATAATTATTTAAATAAACATATGAAGTTGTCCCGGTGACAGTGATAATGTGACTAATTAATTGAAAAAATACATCTTAACTGTATTCATACCTTTTTACTTGTGTATTTACCTTGTTAAAATTCTAGCCTTGCCTAGCTTTGGATGGTCAGTAAGTATGAAAACTAGTCACGTAGACCAGGGAGTAGGCTAAAATTCAGCCTTAGATGATCAGATTTTGCAAAGGTTTATAGATCTCTTAAATAATAATAATAATAATAATTGCTTGCACTTATATAGTGCTTTTCTGGACACTCCACTCAAAGCGCTTTACAGGTAAACCTTTAAATCAATCGCCTGCTAAAGACTTGAGTAGTTATTGTAACTTAAAGTAATGATTTCAGATATAAAAATGGTATAAAAAGGACATACTGGTCTTTGTGAGCTACAGTTGAACAGAATTTTATAGATCTCTTAAGGTTGCAAGCAGCTTAAAAAACTGGTAAATGAGTCCAATTAAAAAATTGATTAGTAGAAATAAAACAGTTAAGAGTTAAGAAAGGCTAATATCTAAGACCAGCCAAGTTGGTCTTACAAGTCACTCTGAATCAAGCAATTTATTTAAAAGAACTCTATAGTTCTTAAAGACTGAAAAGCATTTTTTTTTCAAATGTTCCCTTAATGACTTAATTAAACAGGTTACTTGTTTAATTGATCACAGCTAAATTAATCCAGTTCTCTAGAAATTGATGATTTCATGGTAATCTATTAGACTGGACTGGACTTTCCAGGGACCAGATGGAGCTCCCATTTTATGTTAAACAGACAGAAAGAAAAACACTGGTTATATGACATTTTGGTGAGTTGCTAATTCATTGCATGTGTTTTGGCTGCCCTCTGGTGTAAAAGACTCAAACTGCTCTTTTGATTTTGATTTTCCACAGAATACTTTTTTCTGAGTTGGAAAGACATGCCTTAAAGTTATTACTTTCATGAATTTGTCCTTGCATACATTATAAATGGGTACATTTACAGAAGCCTTTAACAAGACTATTGTGTTTATAACTGTCAAAAACAGCACCCAAATGAAATTTCATCTTGGGAGTTAACCAACTCTCTCAAAAGTACTTTTAGACTGTGACTAAAATGCAATATCATATAAACATACTTACTGTTATACACTTGACACACTTATTTGTCTATAAATATGTACATGCAAATTGTATACTTAAATTTAACCTTTGGTTGTCACAATGTGTTTTACGCTGAGGTACTTTAATGGCTTTGGTACCACTATATGCATATGGGAGCCTGTTCCACAACCTGTTCAAAAAACACCCTTGTCTTTTCAGCTTCTTCCCTCACTATAGTGCCATCTGCCAGCATTATGGCCTCCCCGTGACCTCTTGGTTGATCCCAATAGCATTTCCATACAGTAACATCACCAGAATTTGCACCCTTGCAGCTGTGCATGCTAGCCAAGAATCATAATGTTGCAGCAGATTTGACAAACTTCACAAGATAGTCAGGGACCGGAGCTTCATACAGACAAGTGCATGTCATGTTTGTTTTAATCATGTACTGTACCGGTTGTGTTATTTGTACAGTTACCTGACACAATTATACAAATATCAAATTAAAATAGCTCAGATGTAATATCATTAATATATTTTGATTAACTATTTTAAAAACTGAGGGATTTTTTTCTATTTATTCGACACATATTTTTCATAACTAAGGTTGAGACCGTAATTTGTCAGTTGCGTTTAGGCCACAATGAAAAATTACAGTAACAAAAATCAGAATATTCATTACTAATAAACTGAGGAAAAAAAGACAAAATTGTAAGAAACACAAATCTTACTCAAAACACTGAGGAACTCCTTCCAATATAAACATGTGTGTATACATGTTTTGCGTCAAGCAAAATCCATCTGCGATGATCCTTCACACCCCTTGTTTAATAACTTCCAGTTACTCTCATCAGAACGCAGATAATGACTCTCCAACTCCAAAACCAACAGACTCAATTTCTCATTCATACCAGTAGCCATATCGTTACTTAACACTTGACCTTCTGTGTAAATATGTATGTACAGTATATTGTTGTTTTTTTTCTTCCATCCATCTGTACACCAACACCAATTTAAATTGAAAAAAGATGAAGGATTCAAAAGCTGGTACAATATTCCATGTGTACCTCTTAACCAATTCAAACTTTTAAACATTGAGTGATGAAATTATTGCTAGGCATTCCCTTTGTAGTTCATACTTAATTTAGGAAGACAGACATCTGTTGTATGTGACATTTCAGGAATAACTGACAGGCACGGATAGTCTTGTCAAAAATAACCATTGGTGGCATGCATGTATTGTAGTGAAGTGCAGTGAATTTATCATTGCATATCCATTTTATAGGTTCTAATGCATATCTTCTAAACACTCATTCATGGTAACACTAGAGAGTGGTCGGGGCTGTACTTATAAAACTTTGCTGAAAATGCTTGAATTCAAAGCAGCACAGAAGGATACACTATGTGTGTTTTCTTGGGTGTTCTTCAGAAAAATCACTTATTTTGTAACAAAACACTTTGCTTTAAACCTTTGCTGAACTGTGCTGTGATGTCTTGCATCTATCGTACCTTAGACATTTCTAACAACAGCTAAATGCCCATTAAGACCATTTCTTTCAAATGTCTATCTTGTTGCTTCTGGTGAAGAATTATTAAGTCCTATGCTTTTACAGACTTTGCTCTGCACACAGAACACTAGATCATCACAAAGCTTTTAAGCTGAGGAACTCATAACTCAGAGTATCAGTGTTTTGAGTTTTGATTCAGTACTTTCTTTGTACCTGAAAATATACTGAAGTAATAATTCTACAACTGCATATGTACCACTTAAAAAGAAGACTTCTTCTACCTTTTTTCCAAAATTAAAAAAATAACTTCTGTTGATTGCACATTTCTATCTTTCTCCACCAGATGGAGATATTGCAGCAAAACTAGGAACTTCTATGAGAAAGATGATTCACAGTACACTCAGGAATAAACTAGTCACTGTTCTTTAAAGTAATGATGAATCTTCTTTGTCAATGTGCTGCTGTGGTAATGAACTGCTAGATTTCAGTGATCTGTGGTACTTTAAATTGGATTCAAATCGGATCTTCATTTCAGAAAACTACTTCCAAACTACTAGCCCTACTAATGGTGAGATTTGTAGTATTTACTGTAATAACAATAATATTAAAAGTATATTACATATGGTTACATTAGGAAATGAAATGACTGCAGCCTTTGAAATTCAGAGAAAATAATCTATGTTTAATATTTTGAACATTCCTTGGAAAACACCCATTTGGAGAGTCTATATATGCTGAAATCTGTCCTTACACCGTTTATTTTATTTAATGCAGAGTAGTTCAAAAAGCAATTCTTGCAATGTTTGAAAAGACAAAATTCCTTCTCCTCTGAGATAAAACAAAATCAGAAATTACTGTGGTGTTTTTCTATTCAATCTTCCTATACCTTGTGTGAATAACTTAGAATAAGTTAGAACTGAAGATTCCCTGTAGAATGTTTTTAAAGAAGTCTCAGAAACTAAGGACTTTGTATTAAAAATTTTTGTATTTGATTTTACAGTCATTACATGGGCTTTGCGTGGTTCTCCCAAAGGAAAGAGTCATTCCTCAAAACTTTGGCCAGCTTTTCATTGAAAGGAGTGTAGAAGTTTCTGAGAATCTCTCTGGTGACAGGCAACATGGGTCCGAGGTTTTTATCAGCAGGTCTTCTAGTGTTGGAAGCTGGGCTTTTAGTGATTTCTGCCTCCTTTTGCTCTGTCAGAGGGCCTGTTTTCAGCAAAAATATTTTTAAGGTAAACGGGTGTTAAAGGTGTATATACAAGGATACCACAAAGAAACAGAAAAAACAAAATATAATAACTAAGTAGCCTTAAGATACTGTACATAACAGTCCTTTGATTTTAGTCAAATTCAGGGCAAATGCATATGCATTTCTCAATCTGTAGTAATCACCTTTAAGCAACCATCCAGCAACCCCTATACATTTTAACTGCATATTTGAATATTCACATCTTTGCAGTTTGAAATTACACCTCTATGAAGAACAGAAGTGGCAGTATCAATGAGAACTGCATGTGGGAGGACATGAAACTTTGTTGAGGAAATATCGATTGTGTTCAGCACCTGTGGCAGTGATTTGTGATCACACTGTGATCTGTAATCATTTCTGATCTACATTCAGCACCTGTGGCAATGATCACCAGATGCCCGAGCCAACTTAACTGGCTGCCACAACTCTATTTCTAAGGCCTCCCAGACTGCCAAGCTCCTCACCCTGCCACGGAGAGTAAGCCCAGCAGCCCTACAGAAACTTCACTCCCACCACTCATCTCAAACGCATAACTTCTTTTGCTGAGTGGAGAGTACAGTACTTCATGTCAAATGGGCTCAGGACTGTACTGTACAATGAGTCAGAGACATCTGCTAGCAGACAAGAATCTCACTACGTTAAACACTAAATTGCAGCATCCTGATATTGCTTTTTAAAATCAGTGTGAGAATGTAAGAATGCAATCAAGGAAAATAAGGGCACTGGTGTTTTAATATGATGTAATTATATAGAAAGATTTTATATATTTATTAACCCAGGTATTTCTCTGTTTATTTATACTGTATATGGACAGAGAGAGAAATGTCTTTATTAACTGTAATGCTAAATTTTACATACCCAAGTTGAGGAAGTCAAAGACTTTGTGCATTGTGTATTTCCGATTGGAGGCATGGTCTTCCAGACGAAGGACCAATATTTGATTTCTGTCAAAAACTGTGAGCCAGTCCAGTAAATAGATGATGTACAGTCCTACGTGTAACCTGACCTGCAAACAACAGAGATTAAATATTAAGCATTAATGAACTGCAGACAATGTGATATTCAGGCATTTTGAAGAAATGCACACAAATAAATACATTTTAAATTGTGCACAAAAAAATCCACATAATAATAGTACATAATAATAATACAATCACTGCATAGTTTATCTTTTTACTCTTTTCATTTCCTAAGATTTAGTAATAATTACATGACCCGAAAATATATTCCAAACAGGAGGAAAATAATCATTTGTTTCAGCTTTTTATATGCCAATATGATCACCTATTGACTACATTCAAGTCCCATTTAAATAAGAATGTGAGCAGATATACAGTGTCATCCATGTGGCAAATTGATTTTAGCAATTCTGGCTCAGGAGTACATCCATATTCCACAAAGCATGCATCACCAATCTCAGGCTCAAGGATGTGCAAAGATATCTGTGCCATTCCAGAGAAGTCACCCTCACCTGCCTCTTACTTAGAAAGAATTACAAAGTACTTCAAAAATCAGCTGTTAAAGCTGTTACTCTGGTATCTTTCAGGTAAGAACTGTCCAGTATTGAATCAATCACTAGCAAGCAAAAAAGTTAGAAATGAAATGACTGCAGCCTAGTTTCCTCTCTTCAGTATCATCTATTGTGTTCTTATTACTACTTTTTTTCACTGTAGTTCACAGTATTTCTAAATGTGAACAGAATGAAGGTGAAGTATACTATTTCAAAATGTCTTGTGCATTTTGCATTCTATACATGGATTGAAGTGCAGGTTATCGAATATGCTGATATTCATGAACAAACTGTACATTAGTTGCACAGAAGGAATACTGTTTATGAGCATATGTGCATAAAACAGCATACAATGAAAAATATGCTTTGGTACATATAAAATACATAAATACATATGGATATTGCCTTTAGTTTAATACTATCATTGAAGTGGTAACATAGCGCCAACTCCCAAATCTATTTCTAAATTGGAGTCTGGTCAAATTAACTGAAGCTTTAATCTTAATCCACCTCCAGTAATTAGTGGAAAAATTATTTTAAAATTGTAATTATACAAATTAGCGTGGCACCTGTTGTAATATTCAGGTTGATTATTTTTTTATCCTACTGACCTTCAGCTATCACACTCAATTATTGTGTTCCTCATTTAAATCGGACTTCCAATTAGAAAGATAAGATTTAACGGCAGCATAATCTGACTGGAACACACCTCTGCTCTCTGAAATTCATCACTCAGGACTGAAAGAGGGGCCAGGGTTCTAACAGAGCTTCCTCATTGCCATCTTTTCTCATTCCTATTTCTATTCCCTGTTGGCACCATGGAGACCCAAAGGTAGACTCTGTGCCAAGACTCACTGTTGGCACAGCATGCACTTTCCTTCACAAACACGGCAAACATGGCAGAAAAGGAGCGGCCTGTTTATTTTAACCAAGCACTCATTTAGGCTGCCATCTGTGCTAAGCCAACAAGGCCAAGACCTGCACTCCTCACCTCTCTGTCCCAAACATCTTGTTAACCTCCACTGGCTTTTCACTAGTGTGTGGTTTTAATGTGCTGCCAGTGCAGTGTTTTATGCAGTGCTGACTACAGTGCCGAGCTCCCAAAACTGACAGTAGCTTTTCTGTTTTCTTCTACTTTTCTTCTTTTTATGTCGCTGTAATGGACTGAGTGTGAGACAAGAAAAAGCGGGGCTCTGTGCAAGTCCCACTTACAGGCATGGCGTTGTTGAGTGTGGTGTTATATACACAGGATCGCATTGAGAACTCCAGCAGGCACCCCTCAAACAGCTGCAGAGACTCAGACACTTTCTCGTGGAAATCCTCTGCAGACTTATTGGCAATTCCGAAGTAAAGGTAGTCTGAATACAGCCTACAAACAACAAAGAAGCACAGCAAATATTATTTCAAAATCTTCACTGTACATTTACAAAATATCCTAGGCAGGTTTAAACTTGGTGGAGCTTGGCTTGCCTTCATCTAACATTTCCATGTGTAATCCTGTGGAAAACTCACAAAGCGTGTGGGCAATGGAATCAAAGCCTATGCTTTAACAAATCAAATACTCCACTAAATTTGCAAGAAAGTATACATTTCCACTGGAGATCCACAGGAAACAAGATGTTTAAGAAGATTATAAAAGGATATAATCAATAAAATTCCTCCACTTGAGCAAGCTAGGACAAAACAAGCTCAGCTTTCTGTGCTTCAGTTAATGTGGGCAAACTGAGAGACATGAAGCAAAAAAAGAATAAGTGCAGACTGGCATTTGGATTTAGATTTTAGAAGCTATTGCATGGAGGGCATCGTTAGAAAAGGGAGAAATATAGGCTTTTACCGGCTACCTGACACCTTGACTTTATCTCCATCTTTATTGTGTTCAGGAAACCCCAAATGTCCTGTTTTAAACTCTTCCTCCTTGCGGCTACAGCTATCTTAAAGGAATAATAAAGCCTGCGATACTACCTCTCCACAGGGTCTCTGAGCATGATAATAAACTTGGCATTCGGTTGAACAGCGTGGATGAAGTCCTGGGTCAGAAATGGTGGTTCTCCGTCAGTGCTGTTGTCATAGAAATAGATCCAGGCATTGTTATCCCACATTGTAGAGGCACTTGCTTCACCTGCAGAATAGATCAGGTACAGCTTACTTCCAAATATACTGTAGTCAAAAAAACAGTGTGAATCCTGACAAAAACATCAGTGAAACTTCAGGTTTTTTTAAATAAACATGTCATGGTACACTTAATGTACAGATACATGGTTTTAAGAACAAGAATTGGCCTTTCAAAGCTATCTGCCATGTTTAACATTATGTTCTTGCCTAGAAGTGGGACTGATGACTTAATGTATGAAGAAACAATTCAACGTCACATAGAACTTTGATGATTAAATGAGACCATCTGAAAGATGGCAGCAAAGGATTTGCAAAGTGCAAATGTGGAGAAAAAAATGTCATTTTAAATGAGACCCTTTGTCTTGTTGAGTTAGCACTTTGTTATGCAAGCTGTCCCACTGAATCCCAAATAAGCCCCTGAATTAGGTAATTAAACAATACTTTATGCCATCAGATCTTAATTCAAGCACTGATTCATCATGTTTTGAGTTAGCTGTGACACTATTGTTCATTCTGCATGCTGCACTATGGTAATGCAATACATGAGCTACAATCCTAATTAGGTTCTGCAGTCAGCACAAAAGTGCATTGTCCATTACCATGAACTACAAATTTTCTTTATTTATGAAAGCAGTGTGAAAAAAAATGTTTCCTTCAGTTAAAAAAGGAAAAAGCTCTTTATAGATTGCAGTAATTATTTGGTTAAAGTAATTGTAAATGTAATTGCCATTTTATGGTTAGGCATCAAAACAAATGCTCAATCTCAAGGCTCCTATGGCCAGAAAACTGTGCTATGCACAGTTAATCCCTATTAAAGGCTAACTTGGACAAAATCTATGATACCTCTAATTGTACGGCATGTTGTTCCACATTATGACATGTTGTTCTAAGATTAACAGAAGTTAATTTCATTTATTAAACATGCCCCCGGGAGTTTCTAGTACTGGGAAGACCAATTAAAGGTGCTTAAAGCAGGAGCTTGCTTCGAGACTAGTTCTGCTCATGTATTGCATACTCTTATGCTGAGCCTCCAAGACTGTGCAGTCTGTTACAGCAGATCAATCATTAATATGTAGCAGGACTTTTGGCACGCTACTTAATCAGATGGATTATTTATTTAAAAGGGAAACAAACCGGTGAGCAAGTAATCTGTGTTCAAAGCGTGACAAATAACTCCTGACATATCAAAAAGGAATTGTGTGCGTCCAATCAGTCTTTAATCAGTTTCTGCTGGTGTGCTGCATGTCAAGAGAGAAAGAGAGAGAGCAACTTCGAGGGAGGGAGAGATTGTGAGAGACAAAATCTGACAGGGAATTTTATTTCACACACATCTGTCCAGTCTGATTTGCTTATTACAATAAAATGACGATTTCAAATCCCCATTTATTATTTCAATTACCCTGACTAGAGCAGTTACTACAAAACTCAAAGTACACATGTTGACTCCATCTAGAAGCCTGCAGTACCTTCAGCAGCTGTTCTATGATTGACAGAAAGGCCTTGTACTTACAGTACCATATGCTGAATATGCAGATTCAACAGAAATATTATAATAGTGGATTTATCCTTATTTCAATTTGGTGAATAACAGCAAATATGGCATACTACTTCAGCAAATGGGATTTGCAAATGTTATTAAAGAGGCTCTCATTGACGGGCATTTTATTTTATTCAATTAAGTTATTTTCATTTGTTAATTTCATTGTCAGGATTTCAGTTCATCTCAAGCATGTGTGTTGATCTCCAAAATCTGTGGAATCTTCAAAATCATTTGGAAGAAAGAGGAAAATAAAATGAGGAATGCATTTTTTTTTTCATGTACAACAATTTAATTGCTAAGAATTCATCCCAGTGAAAAAAACTTTTTTGTAGAATAATTACAACCCTAACTAATAATCACTTAAACAAGACTGCAGTCTAAAACGCATATGTGGACTTCAGTTACAAAACACTATCGTTTTAAGAGCATGTAAATGCAGTCTGTAATGGAGATGCAGAGAAATGCAGAGTGACTGTTCTTGGAAGGAAGGAGGTTCAGCAGGTTTTTATAGCACTCATCTGAAGTAAATGTACCACATCTGAGCTTGACTTTAAATAGATATTATGTTTAATTTGAAGTTTCTATTGTACAGTATGTTTTCTATTATTATAAGTTTATGGATACATCAGTTCTTACTTGCTGTTTGTTGCAATGTAAATATTTTTGGGTTTTGCTATTGTTTCTGTTATGATTGTTCTGCGCAATTTTAATTTTTCCATCAGGACACGTTTATGAATATACACAAAGAAACCAAATCATATTTGCATTGTATTTATGTTCCCCTGTAAAAAATTCAATATACTTCTACACCATTTCCTTCCAATTGGTTGCGTGCCATCTTTTCACATCTGATTTTTCATAGCATTCAGAAAGTACTCTCAGTTGAAATAACAACATAAACTTGCAAACAATACAATGGAAAAAAATTATATACCAGGCACAAATAATAAAATGGAACACTCTCTCGCAACCTTTTGAAGTCAATCTAGAACGGATAGTAACTAATAACTAATCCTCTGATTCCAATACTTAAATCATATTCAGCTTTCACTAATACAATACATTTCCACATAACACTCAGGTGAGCCACCTGGTGAAAAGACAGTTATTGTGCTTGATTGTCCCTATAAAAATACCATCTGAATAATGACACATCTGTAAGAATAGCTGCATATCTCTTTTCAGAAGTTTTCATTACAAGGGCTTAAGGAGTACAAGTGAAATGTTTCCTTCTTTCGAACACAACAGGAATGCAATCTTTTGAACTCATTTGCAGTAAAAAACATATTTATCTTGATAGTAAACAAGAAAGATAGGTTGTTGATATAAGGCTCCTAGTCCTTCAGAGGCAGAACCTGGAGGCACTAAATAATAAATCTGGAAACAACATTCACTATCACCTACAGAGAATATCTACGATGGAAACTTAAAAAAAATGTTAAATGTCAGAGAAAAATGCACGACTTCTTATTCTATTTTTTGTGAGATCAGCCCCACATTATAATCTGCAGTCAGGAAGCCCTCCAGTGTAATTTCACGGTAACAGTTCCTGTTTCTCCATAACATACATTAGATAGTTTAGTTTGCAGTTGTTCTGAGGTCACCCTCAAAGAGAAAAGTCATGCATCCTGAAATGCACAGTAAGCAGGATGAATTGCTGTGCACAAGCCATTCTGCAGCATTGACCTTTACAGAGATTTCACTACAGGAACACTTTGAGAAATCGAACGTAACATACAAACTATCTAAAGTTTCCATAAGGTTTTTATTATACTTTAACAGAGCATAGCATTACTGAATGAAGGACACTGCTGCCTGACATGAACACTGGAAAAAACCTTAGAGAGACAAAAGGCAGATAAGAATTATTTTGTCATGCACATCCACTAGTGTATCCATTGTTTTGTTGACTTGAATAAAAATAATAATGACTTTCATCTGTAAAATATTTTCATTCTAAAGGATTCCAAGCACTTTATACAGCATACTGTATAGGAGGGGACTCCTTCACCAACCGTGGGAATGCAGCACCAACCTGGATGACTCACAGATACCATTCTGCACCTGCAATCTCATTACACAGTAGATTAGGTGGGGAATCGAGAAATTACTTCACCAGATGAATTTAGACAGAGCAGATAGAATGAGCCCAAAATCTAAATCAAAGTACCAGGACACCAGGCTTAACACTCTTAGTCTTCAGAACAGTGTCATAGGATCTTTAATAACTAGTAATGGCTTTAGCTTAGTGTCTCATCCAAAGTATGGCATCTTCTTTTAACCGTGGAGAAAAGAAAATCAATGGTGAAAGAGGAAAAAAATCATGGGTAGATGCAAAGGGACACAGGGACACACTGTGGGATACTTTTAGAAGTGAAAGTATTTATTTTATTTGCATGAAGCAAAAAAAGGAAGGAATTTCAGAATTTACCAATGATGATGTTCCTCTTGTACTTGCTTCCAGATGAATTTCCCAGCAAATGATCTTGGATCTGATAAGCAGCCAGATCAAAAAGATCCAGGTAATCGTCCACAGGATATCGATCATGGAACCCCTCACTCATTCGAATTATTCCTGCAGAAAATAAAAAGCACGTTAACTTTAGTTGTGGTGGTGTGAAGCATCTCAGTGTAGGAGTTCCTTTTTGTCTGCAGAGCTACTGAGTCATCTAGCTTTGACGTTCTTTAGGCTGCTGAGTGAAAGCTTATTAAAAAAGACTTCATACATGATAAAGGGGGCCAGTGAATTTAAGATTTGTCTTTCACAGTAGGAAAAGAATTTCTACACTCTTGAAGTAATAGCAAATTTGCTACTACATATTCAGTCTTCACCAGGAAAATTACACTGAAGAGCTGGAACTTTAGTTCTGGTTACTGCAAACATAATGACTCATTTGTATGGTATATGTACAGTACAGTAAATCACTATTAAATGCAGGAGTCAACAAGCCCAGGTAAGCACTGTTTTTCAAAGTAATTACATGACAATAAATCCATAATCCACAATTACCAATGTTTAAACATTTGTGATTAGTAACTACAGTAAAAATACATGTAACTGGATAAGAATGATCTGCACCATTAAATTACTCTTGTGTCAGTTTAGATTGAGTTCTACTGTCCACATACACATTCCATCATTCTTGGCATGATCAGACTTACTTTAAAACTATGAGAGGAAAGCTGAAATACTGAGCATTAACTAAATAAAACAAAATGGATATCCCAGGATATTATTCATCCAGCCGAACTGCTTGTTTATATACTGCAAGTAGTTCTGGGACGAAAGGTTGGGAACCATTGCACTGTGTCAAACAATTTATTAATCATATGCTAAAATACTGCATATCTCTGTTAAGCAGAGATAATAGAATTCCCAGTCAAGCCAATTAAACAACATTACTAAAAAGTGAAAGAGAACACTTTTGCATTTTTAGTGCTGTGTTCTTTCTGTTTTCTTTGGCCTTGAAGCTTCAGGAAAAAACAATCTTGCAATCATATTGCAGAGGTCAGTGGTTTATGATAACATGAGGGATGGAGGAAAACGTGAAAAATGTAAATATACAAGAGAAAGAATTACAATATTGATATGTACTGTACAACCCAGCAAAACCAATTTCTACACAATGCCAAATAATAAAGCAATAAGAGACAATGATCTATTTAAGACTTTTCTTTGACATCATTATGTTTGGGGAAGCAAACTTTTTTCTGTCTGGAATTTATAAAGAAAAGGACTGCCAGGAACAATGTTTATATGTATTTAATATAGGACTGCCAGATCATTGAACTTCATGCTTTAGATTTAAACGGAGTTAAATCATTAAGATTGGTCAGCTACTAATTAAACAGCAGCTAAAAAAGAAGCATGTTGAAATTTCCAAAAAGTGCAGAGAAACGTGATAATTGACTGTGTATCAGGAGTCGATAACGTCTATGAAAAGAGGTAAAAGACGATCTGAAAGGAGGAAAATACTGTAAGTCCTGTGCTATAAACTGAGAACCAGGAGAAAAGACTCCACCGTGCCTTTGTTGCTAAGTGTTGCTAACCTGAGGACATGATATTTAAAAATGTAACAGTTGAATTTTCATCAAAGTAGACATTAGACCTTGTTACCGTACATGTTTCAGACATACAGTACCTTAGTTATTTTAAGCAATGAGTGGAAGGGAAAAAAAGACTTTCAGTACATTTACAGTATTTATCATTTTAATGTTATAAAAACTACCTAGAATCAACTTGTGTGGGAAGTAAAGGCTTCAAATTACTTCCCTAAATTGTATCATACTCTCAACATTTAAGAGAAAATATACATTCATTGCTAAATTGGAATGATGCAGTTGAAGTCCTCACACGTTTACATTTTTGTGTTTTTTTAAAACACTGAGCCAATAGAGTATTCATTTAGTTTTGGTTTTAAGCACTAAAAAACAATAAATTTGACAAATAACAAAAACTGAGTTCTACAATAATAAGAAAACATAACTAGCCCTTCAAGGATGTTAAACGAGTAACTGTGATACTATACATCTCCTAAAGGTCAAATTTTAAAGTTTCAAAAGGCTGCAGAAAACTTCAAAGACAATCTGAGCTCAGCACCGACATGAACATCATGCTATTAATTAGGAAGCTAATTGTGCCCATGTCTAAGCCAGACAATGAATTCCTACTTTTATGGACTCCCACACACTTCTCACACAGGAATTGACTACCACACTGGTACTGCTGGCATCTCCCCTATGTTCAAAGCTACTAAATTATTTAATGTCTATTTAAAAAACAGCTTTAGATGTTGAGGGCAAAATAAATTCTAAAAATAATGTGTCTTCCTAGATTATGCACAGGATCATTTTCTCTGCAGCATTTAAAGGCTTCCAGTAAGTTGACTGGGGCCTTAAAATCCCCAAGGGCTTTGTGAAAAACTTCCCACACACACACAAACCACTGCCAACAGCTGGAAGCACAGCAGTATCGGGTACGAACATTGAGGGGGTGTACAGTAAATACACAGATCTAGTGCTATGGCCAAGTAGGGTGGGATTTTCCAACTTAGCACAAAACCCATTTCCAATGTTGTGTCATTTACTTGCTTATGCAAATCTTCTAAAATGATCATTTTACAGTATCTCGGCCTTCAGACATACTGTAAAACTTCCAATTAAGTTTAATATACTGTACCAAACAAAAACCTTGGAAATAGATTTGCAAGATGCTTCTTTCTCCACTTCTTGTGTGTACTTACAGTACACTCAAATGAATGTTTCAAATACCTTCTTAAAATAAAATGGCTGTTGTACTCCAAGCGCCACATTGCCAGAATTTAAAAAAGGAACTCCAAGTCTACATAAGTAGTTTTTCTTACTCTCATTAATGTCCCCTTTCAACGCTCCAGTTTTTTTTCTGAGTTGGAGATGAAACATATTATTCAATTTAAGATACTCCATAAAAATGAATTGAGTGCTGGACAAGAGCTTCGGAGCAGCAATAATTCTCCACTTCTATCAGTTTGGAGCACCTATTCAAGCACAACAAGACTCTTTAGGTGCAGCATATGGCTTTTTGGGGGGTTATGAAACCATTCAATAGTGAAATCATTATCCTGCAGTTACTAATAAATAGAAAAAACTCAAGTCTATTTCCATAACCCATTAATTAAGTAATTTCTAATGTCATGGTATATTTTATAAGCCTATTATTAATTTAAAATAATTTGAGTACTGGATAATATTGACAGATTGTGCTGAAGATTTGCAGTTTCTTACATTTTCTTAACACATACAAAAATGCTTAACAGAAATCAATTGCATTGTTGTGAATTCTGAATAATATTACAAAGGTAAATCAAAGGTTTGACAATCACAGTAGCAGTTAAATCCTTACTTCAAAAAATGCTTTTCAATTTGTGAAGAAAGGAGTTAAATGCATATACTGTGTTGCTTTCTGAAGGTTTTGTTACTTTCTAATAGCAATTTTCTGAAGCAATTTCTCCACAACCAAAATATATCATCAGTGTTAATATGCACATACACTAGAGCATGTTTCTGCTGTGTGTGGGATTGTGAGAAATCAGTGGCATTAATAACCACCTTATTAATCTATTAGTAATGAATGATGTGCAAAATAACTGTATAGTAATTCTAACTATTATGCACCATGTTGAGAACAAGAAAAACTGCTTGTTTGTAATCCATGTCTGTCACAGTAAGAAGAGTCAAAATAGAGCCAGACACTACAGAGTTATCTTAATTCAGTTCTAGGGCTGAATCCTGGAGCTTATGCAGTGCATAACAATGAAGTGTACCCCACTGATAAAAGTGCAAAGGGTAATAGGCCATGCTTTTAAAATTAAAAAAGTACCACGTATCCTGCTTTTCATATGTTTGTTTTGAACTTGAATTGTCATATGCAATACAATGGTAAAAAAAAGTGTAAGAAACCCGCTTTCTAGTAGGTTTCTAGTAGGTTCTAGTAGGTTAATGTGAACGCAGGTAATGTACACATGCACACCTTGTTAAAGCATGGCCAGGCAAAGTAAGCACAGTGTATTAACATGTTAAACTTATGGGGAAATGCAAGGTTTCAGAAGCAATAATAAAATTATCAGCAGACACAGTGGTCCTGGTGAATCATTGTGTCTGCTGCATATTGCTTCAGCCAAGTTCTTATTTGCAAGCAAATTTCAATATTCTATCTGTGGCACATTTTTAAATTTCCTGTCAGCTCTTAAAAGGTCCCCCACAGTCTGTGGGGTTTATTACTAGTGTCAACCACATGCCAGTTCTCGAGTTTCAGTCCTGCCCCTTGCTCTGGTGTGTGAGCTGAAATGTGACCAATGGGACTTTTGGAGAATAAGAAAAATGTTAATTGTGAACACATTTGGTACATCATCACATCCACATACATTCCCGTCTGCCTGTTTTCACCAGAACATGATGAAATGTGAATAGCTTTTAATAAGAAATAAGGGAGCAAATTAGGAATTAGGAAGTTGAGGAATTAATGCATGAAGGTCTGTGTGCTCACATTACTAGTACTTTAGCAGGGTTTTTTTTAAACCAAGGACTAAGTGCAGGAAAAGATCTAAACAAGCTTGCAGATCAAATACATGCACCAGTGACTAAGAGACCAGTTGGAATGAAAACCGTCAGACACAACTACCACTCAGGACCAGGACTAAGATTCATCATTGTAGAGTGTAAAATACCATCTCATCTTAATGCTCAAATCTCTCCGTTGAGGCCAGAGCAACTATTTGTTATACTAATGGGCAGACAGCCATCAAGGTAAATAGTCCCTCAACTACATATCAGCTACAGGTGCTGATAAAATTGCTTATGTATGTATAATGTACAATTTCTCACATCTAAACCACAAAGTATAACCACATTGCTAATTTCACTTCGTAGGATATATTTGTAAAATAATGAAAAATGACTTTGGCTTACCAAATCTTTTCCTTGTCCACCAGTGTGGTTCTTTGAAGGTGGTAAACCTCACATCTGGGTGTAACCTTAGCCTGTCATAAAGATCTGTAGTACCACATTTGGGCTGACCTATGATGTAGAAATACGGTAGACATCGGATGCGATAGTTCTTGCTTTCATGGTGGTATAAGTGTTCCCGGAAAGCATTTCTCAGGTAATCAAAGACAGTTCGGAAACGCTTTGAATAAAGTGCATACAAGTTCGTCCCATATGGATCAGCAGTGATATTCCCAGAGTATTCTTCATACCAGCAAGGGTTTTTAACATTCTGAAGGAATTCATGGGGAATCACAGAAAACATCTGAAAAGTAAATGACAGTATATTATACATGCTGATATGAGGTGTAATTTATGTTGAGTTTTACTTTAAATTACATTTTTGAATAGTACTGAAACTTGAAAGAAATTCTTCAATATGCTTTTTCATTAATACTATGCAATATAATGTAGTATGAATCCCGACAATTAGAACTGAATTTGATAAGAAACTGAAGAAAACCTAACTGAACTGAAGTATAAAATGTATTTCAATGTTTTTTACTCATAGAAATCTGAGATTATTTTGAAGATTTTGTACTAGAAGAAGAAACGTTTAACAGAAATTAGATTTGTTTTAACACAGGTCTGACTTCTCATTGACTTCTTAAACCTCACTGAAGTAACATTCCCTTAAAATAAAATAAAGATGAGGACTTCTGTGTGGTTCAACCAGAGAATGTGTGCCTCTCATTCCTATTTGGAGTTACATGGCCAAGCATATTTTGCATAAAAGCAGGAAGCCTAAAAAAGAGCAACAAAACTGTTTTTTAACAGAGTGCACTGCGTGTTCAAAAAGCCTGTTCCTTGGTGGTGAACTACTGTAACTGCCCTCCCAATGAAAAATATCAGCCAGCAGAAGTGAAACTTTATTCACACAATGTTGTTCAGTGCAGAAGGTCCATAATAAGGCAGTTTTTTTTTACCAAAAGAGAAACATGAAAGTAGAATGAAATAAACTGAAGTACATTTTAAGTACTTTCATAACTTAAGCTGCAGCACAACTAAACCACCTACAGTATATGCAAATTTTCCTTGGACTGCTGCTGTTTTTTTTGTTCTTTTGAGGAGAGCAGGTGTGAAAGCTTTAATAGCAAATTTAAAAGTTTAAGATACAAAGGATCCATGAAGCATATACAAACACTAGCATCGTGTTTCCAAAAAAAGGCTCCTATCTCATTTGATATGACTGCTAGTTTTCTGAAGGCAATAATTTTACAGTAAAAAGCAGAGCAAACTAATGACAGAGACCTACAAACATGTTTCACAACCATAAGTGTTTTATCTCTTAGGAAATAAGGAAGGGTTGATGGCATTAGAAAGAACAACTGTGGCTTGGCTCATTAAAATAATAAATGTTTCCTTTTCCCAAATTTACATATACTGTATTATCAGTAGTACATATGTTTGTAAATTAAGTTAGAGACTGATTAAAGATCCTTTGTGTATTAATGTGTATTTAGTTATTAATCTACTCTGTATTTACATCTATGGTTTTTACGGTAGCACAGTAGGTTTCAGCAGTAGAAATGTTAAACATCCTTTGGGGAAAGTAATTACATCTCCATGAAAACCCACTTTAAGCTTTACATGTTAAAACATACACACATTTTAATACTCACATGTGGCTCATTTCTTAAAAGTTCTTTCAAGTCCGGCACCTGCCTGGAGGTGAATTCTATATTAGATTTGATAGTTTTTAGGACTAATTTTATGTTCACGTAATCCCTCGTGGAAGACAGGTTGAGGGGGAGAGACCCAGGGTTTTCCAAGGTGCTGAAGTGGTACGGTGAAGGGGTCAGCAAGAGCCCTTTCTTATCTCCAGTCAGAATGTATGACGCCATGATAAGAAACATAACAGTCAGCCCAAAGAAAATGCTGTACAATTTTGCTTTCTTAAAACACACCAATGTGCTCCATCTTCTGTAGTTATCCCTCCTGACTTCTAAAATGGCAAATAAATTCATCTGGCTGCTGTCCACCTGGAACAAGAAAGGTTGCTTCCTGTAACTCTCTGAGCTGGAGCGGAGTAGCATGTACTTGTAGTCGGTCGGTGTCATTGCCGGGGCAGGATCATGTCAACAGCTACTCTCTCGATCCCGGTTGAAGCCTCTGAATGCCGCAGCTGGCTGGAGACTGTGCTGGAAAGGGCCAGGTGTTTCATCCATTCAGGAGTTTCTTCGAGATGCTTTTGGAAATCACAGGATCAGAACATCTTTTCTGTGCATGTCTTGTGCTACAGGAAAATAAAATAATTTGAGTTAGCAAAGGCAAGCAAAGTGTCTGAGATGTATGTCATGCTGCAGGGCAACTGAAAAGGAGAAGATACTTGGAAATGGGACTGACGTTCTTGTCAAGCATGACTTCCACAAAATGAGGTTTATGGTTTCAAGTTACAATTTTCCTGGTGACTGTAGACATAACACAATACCCCTAAATATAGACTCTGAAACCACTTTCCAAGAGATCAGAAGAGTTGTGCAAGGGTACATCCCTGCAAATGCTTTAGAAATTAAGGTCATATATGTTGTTCTCATCTGCATGTCAGATTGCACAGAGAGGTTTATCTGAGGCCATTTTACAAAGCAACAGATCCATTTAGGCTCTGGCAAGGTCAGGTTGGCATCTGGAACATGTAATCATGGGTAGACTAAACCAGGCTGATGGCATTTCACCTCCAACTGTTAGTAATCAAATGGATTGGTCGCAACCAGGAAGTGTACCAGGAAGGCTTTTGTAAACTTCCTGGAAGTTTGTATTCATACAAGCTGGTATTCATGATTGAAAATACGACAATGACACAATCACAGAATAAACTGGCATAATTTGTGGCTAATCCAAGCAGCAAATTTGAATGAAAGATTGCATAAAATAAGTGTTAGGCATTTTCAAAGACATCACTGGGAATGTTTTATATAGGAAACAGTTAAATAAAAGTGACTCTGAAAAATAAACACTCTACAGTATGTGTTTCCTGGCAGCAGATTTACTTGCTGTGGTGAGAATATCAAAGACACCAAATTGTAATCTGTAAATACTGTGTGAAGGTTTGATAAAAAACTATATGGGCTATTACAGACTACTGTTTTAAAAATGAAATGCAATGAGGCATGTAAAATATAAAGTTTCAAAGTCAAAGTTAATAAACTGAAAGACTATTTCAATAATTCTGTACATTAATGTTGTCCACGTTCTTTGACCGATAACCGATAACTGATAACCAATGCTTACTGTTTTTTCCACAAAAAGTTCTGATTTCCAAGTAACACAAATGATGCGGTGTTGTAACAATTCATTTTAAGAGTTGTTAAAATTTTGGAAATGGAATTTAAAGATATGTTTCCAATAAATACCTTTTGACTTCATGAAAAACACAGAATTCTTAAATGGAGTTTTTAATGAAAGTTCGGGAGGAATGAAAGCAGCCGAGCTCATTCGACACAGCTGCCGCAATTCCCACTAATCCTGACGTAAGCAACCGGTCTCCATATATATCAAATGTCACCCTCTCCTCTTCCTCGTTCGTTTTCCGCATCCCTCCTCCACCCCCTCTCCACCTTTGCAGCTACCCCATTGGTCGCATGGGGGTCCTATCCTCCCCGTCCAACGGCCGGGAGGTCGGCCCTCAGCCAAGCGGGTTACGCCAAATCTCCACATCTCAATAAATGATTCTAAATTCTCCCAAGCTTTCGGCTGCCATCATTCCTCGTGAAATAATATACAGAGTCTATGATTTGATTAAATGCCTTTACAGAAAAAATGTTTACAGAAAGAAATGTTTTTCCGCTTGTGTTCACCGCAGTATATGACTATATGATACTTTTTGCTTTCCTGTGGTTTTAACACACTTTTAACATTCTTTGATTCATCATGATTTGCACCGCTTTCATGTTTTCTTTTCCTATTTTTACAATTATTTCACTATTTGCTACAATTTACTTAGGTTTACCATGTACCACAGTGATTTTGTGAAAGAGAATATTTAGCAGAATAAAAACAACAAGAGATATTCCATACCCTGGCTCTTCAGAATAAGGAGGATGTTTCATGCAACAGCTCATCTGTGGCTAAATTGAAGCCTTCTATTTTTACTCCTGAATGGCAAGTGTACTCTTTGTCCATTCTTTCCCACCCACGGCATCATGCTGTAGACCTTTAAACATGGTGCCCTGAGGTTAAAACTGAAGGAAATATTCTGCCAGTGATTCATACATTGAAACTAACCAAGAGGAAGTGTGTTATGGTCACGTCTCCTCAAACTGCTACATTGCATCTTCCCATATCGTGCTGATACATGTAAAACCTCAAAGCCACTGTCAACTACATACGTAATGTAGTCATTCCAGTAAGTATCATTCATTTTGAAACCTTACTACCATAGTGCAGAAGCGCATGTACCCAAATTCCTTGGCCTTTCATGCTTTGCTGCATCATTTTATATGTTAATTAAGCATATTCAGCTACTCCATGAAGAGCACACATCTTACTAGAAATATCTTGTACTATTATGGACAAGCAAAACAAGTCTTAGAACTTAATTTCACCAGCCTGGGGCCAGGACCATATTAGGGCTATCATATAAGGATGCTCCAGCCCTTCCTCGTTCTGCCTCATTCCCCGTGCCTGTTCCTTATTCCAGCCCCTTTTCGGTTCCCTCTTTATAAGCCAGACGCCCACTTCAATCGAGGCTCTACATTGAATCTCGTTTCGTGTGAGCCCGGGTCCTGATGCGTCTGGCTCCAATATGCTTTTCACTTTCTGTTCCTGTTCCCCCTGCCGGTCCCGACCCGGTTCCCTTTTTAATCTCCTGGATGGATCACCTGGCCATGGACTTATGCCTGTGTTTTGGATTCCCCATTTGGACATCTTCCTGGATTGTTCGCCCCGGACTCACTCCCCCTGGACACCTGCACACCAAGGACACGCCGCCTGTCCCCATTCCCGTCTGCTGCATGACTTTTCCCCCAGTGTTTCCTCACCATTCCGGATTGTGTCGTCTGCACAGGGCCTGGAAAGAACTGTTCGGAACAATTGCCAACAATTCTCTGGAACTTTCTTCTTGAGTTGACATCAGTATTGGATGTTTTTAAACAGTTGCATTTTTGTTGGTGTTTTAAATATGGTATGCATCTGTAATGCTAAAGACATTCTGTCCAAAGATTATTAAGTGCACGGAATAACTAGTTACTTGCTTTATTTATCCACAGGCACAGCAAGACTACCACAAAAACACAGCCCACGCACAGCTCTTAAGAAAAGGTCGTTTTGTTTTATTTTTCATGGATAAAACACATTTTTTACATTACATTTATTCACTATCTCATTCTGTATGTCCTGTTGAACAGGGGATCACAGTCACCAAAATTTCTAAGAATAAATACAATTTTCCAAAGAATGCGATTTTTTGCCATTGTTTTTTTCTTCTAATGTTTTACCACAAGTGGGCAATTTTAATGAATTTTGGTGGCATTGACTCCTTTTTTGCCCTTTACAGTTTTAATCCCCAACAGCTCTGCACCACTTCCCTACCACTCTGTACCAGTGTCACAATATGGGAGGCCTGATAAGGAATGCTACTCCCAAGCTGCTTGCTACCTTTTTCCTACTTCCACCTTCCTGGGAGATAGAGAGCTTTCATCCTCATGCAAAGAAAAGCCATGTGCTGGGTGTAAATGGATTATATTATCAGAAGATGGGCATTCCACTCTCATCCCGTGCACACATCTACTGAGCTGTGCTGATAAAAACGGGAAGCCATTTGCAGGGGTTGAAAAAGGATGGAAAACGGAATCAACTCTCTGAGGAATGAATAATGGTTTTCCTAACTTCACTAAACTTATATTTTAGTACCTAGCGTTCACCTGTCTCCCCATTATCATCCACACTAGAGAATAGCAATAGGATAGTTCTCCCCAAAAAAATAGCTACATACATTTTTATACTACTTCATCACATGGCCCCAGATCTTATCTTGCGTTTTTCAAAGAACATCTTTCAAAGACTTAGCAAAATTTGAAACGAAAGATAAATATAGCTTTTGCTACTTTGCTGACATTAAAATCTTACGTATAAAATCTGTGGAAAGTCTGCACATTTATTGAGCAGTTCTATAAACTAACATAAGTTTACTGAACAAACTACTGCTTTGATACTGTTTCTGAAAACAGACCTTTTCCATCAAACTATTTATGAAATGTAGCCCAAGATGTGACTTTTCAGAAGGTGGCTAACAATTCTGTGTGATGAAATGCAAGAGAAAAGCAGTACATTCATTTACTGTTCCAATATACCAATACCTTCTTAAACATCAATGTTACAATCTTCTGTCTCTTATATTCAGCACATCAGGCATTTGCTTCACATACTTTTTAAGCTGATTTAAGTGTGCTCAGAATTACACACATTGGTTTTGGATTTTGACAAATGCTACCCCATGGAGTGGACTTATTATACAGACAGAGGAATAATAGATCAAACTATTTCCATAAAGTGCGCAGGTAGTGCTATTTACCTCCAGCTGTGTCTTGAAACGCTGGAACGTGACACAGAAATCCTTATATATAATAAAACAGTAGCAATAGCCCCTCCAACAAAGCAGTAATGCTCAAGGCTTTGAAAAACTGATCTTGTTAAAAATATATGTACAAGAACACTCTGGCCACAAAACCTAAACTACAATCAGGTACTGTACAATTGTTTTTCTATGTTAATGCTAGTCAAACACCTAGTGAACAGAAAAGTAATTGCAGTTTTAGATTGTAAATAGTAATGTTTTGCTGCTATCATTTCCACTTGAATAAATGGTAAATTCATTATTCCTGGAACATTACAACTAAGAATTCAGGACACAGGAATAAGGTCTTTTTGAAAAGTTTGTTTTTGGATTATGTTTTCTTTGCTTCTAAAAGATAGTTTATGAGATTAAAATACCAAACATTCCTACTTTTCCACATAAATTTACAGGGTATTTCATTCAATTAAAAATATTATTACTGAATGATGCAATTTGCTGTTAAATTATCTTATTACCATAAAACTGCATAGTAGACTTGTAAAGCACAGTCTTGGTTTTGCAGCAAGTATATGTATATACTGTATATGTTGTATTACAGTTTAAACCACTGCAGTTTACCAGTCAAAGAACCAGAGTGGTTTTGGTGATCTTTTTTAACAAAAGCTACTATGTATTTCAAAGAACACATGTTGGGGCTGTTACACGTCTCTCGTAAAGAGACACAGTTACTCCGTCCTTCGTACAGTATGTTTCCAAGTGTAGTAGCAATGCAGTAAGCAATTGTGAGGTTTTATACCTTCATCAGAAACTAAGAGGCAGTAAGCTGCATCCCCTATTCAAGTACGCAATTGCAAGGCTTTTAGGTATACTCATCTGAATCCTATTAGAGAAAAAAAACAGGATGGACTGACCACTAATGGATGCATGGATGAAGAGATATTTGTATATCAAATTACCTTTCAAGTTTTAGAATTATATTGAATACCTTTCATCAGTCTTTCAGATCGTTTGGCACTGACTTAAAATATTTTAAAACAGTCTGACCAATCCACGTTTGAAAAACGTACAGCTCAAATTACTACTGCAGATTTAAATGAACAGAAAAGGATATCAGGTTATTACAAGGTGCAATGGTTGTACTTGTTAAGGTTGGATAGTACATATGGGACTTAACCTAATAAGATAATTAATACAAATTCAACCTAACCAAAACAAACTGCACGTGTCCGTTCCACATATCTGCATATTAAAATTGAATTTTAAATATAATTTTCTGATGTAAAAATATATCTAATATTAATCACAAATTACTATTGTCCTATGTGGAGTTTATATGTTCATGTGGGTATCATCAAAGTGCTCCAGTTTCCTCCTACAGTCCACAGACATACTGGCACCCTATCTGGCTTCAGGGAAAATTGGCCCTGGTGTGAGTGTGTGTGGGGGTCTGGGCCTGCGTGTGCCTTGTGATGGACTGGCATCCCATCTAAGGCGTTATGTCTTGTGCCTGTTGCTTGCCGAGATAGGCTCCCGTTCCCCAGGGGCCCTAATTTGGATGAAACGGTTAGAAAATTGATGCTTGGATGAACATGACTATAGTTTGCTGGAAATGAAACAGACTGAATACAATGTTTTTCAGTTTTTTCAGCTCTTCTCAGTACTGCTGTGCAGTCATTCTGGATCAGAGAAACAAACAGCTTGCTCCTTGTTACAGTATTTCTCTTTTCAACAAAACATATTGATCCTATTGGTGTCTAGTCTAACAAAAAGGTTAGTTCAGCCACCTTGTCATACTTCAGTCTGGCAAACTCACATTAAATTTCTTTAACTTTTGCTTTTGCTACAGCCAATGTATCAAAGACAATTGATGTTTTGCAAGCCTTTTAAATTATTGTTTATCGCTGAATGAAACTTATGATTTTATTTGCAATACAATCGTTTCCTTTTGATAAACATTATGCTGACTAATGTGAAGTCATCCACTTGGCAGATGAAAAAGTGGTTATACAAACCTAGCAATAATAACAAGTTCCATTTCTGTCTTTCCTTCTATTTGTCTGGTCATCTTGTAATACTCTTCTTAGAGCCAGATGTTGAATAAGGCCATACAGTATAAAAGGCAAAACAAAATCAATGAGCAACAGTTAAATGTTAAATTAACTGTTAGTGTTTAAATGTAATTGGTGCAACAATATCTGAAGAACTTGGTGTAACTTTATAAAATATAGATTAAAGAAATGAAAATCTTGCATACACAGGCTCCGTGTAGTTCTGAAACCACTCATTAGTTTCAAGTGAAATACAGAGGAAAACAGATGGGTTATGTGGTAACAATTTCATAATCTGGAAGTTTTACTAAAGTAGAACTGACCACATAGCTGGGACTGAGCCACATTCCACTGCACACTACCAGTCTAGGAGTCTTTGTGTGGCAAGCTTTCACAGGCTGCTTGAACAATACTTCTCAATACTTCTTCTAGTTTCATATTTCAGACTTTTTACATGACAGACCCCTTCTCTCTGTTTTATGATGCCCAGGTTACCTTGATACTAACTACCGTACCTCTGAGATAAGATTGCACATCTTATAATACTGCCTCTTTGGGGGATAGCTCTCTCTACTCCCTCACTCATTCCAAGAAATTAGCTCTTCTCTGAGCATGTGATGCTTTAATCCTGCCCAGGAGGCTATAATAGATTTCTTTCCCCAGATTCAGTCCTGATTGGTGCTCTATCTAGGCTCCCCTTCTCTCTAGAGGGTTGTTCTGCTGCTGCACACTATATGGTAGAAAATACAATGCTCTTCTACTCTCCTAAGACATTTTTCAGCCTGCTGGGACATCACCAATACGGTAGTGTTAGAAACGGCAGTTTTGCTCTTTGAGTTCCTTCTCTAGATTTTCTCAAGTATTCCTCTCTTCTCACTGGTGCTGCCTGAGCTCTGGCTTACTGGGATGAGGTGCTTTCTTCCACTACTTTGGATCTTTCTGACCTTTTGGAGGGTTTGTTTTTCTGTTTTTCTTTTCCTCCTAACTGCGATGTCCTAAACTGACAGAGCTCCATGCTATCTTGGCTGGTCCCAATTAGCTAGGAACTCATAGCTGTAAAAACAAAACAACATCTTTTGCACAGTTTCTGATTCCAGGTGCCCCTAACACAGAAGAACAAGTATCAGGTTTCCTTCCTACTTCTCTGTAGTCTAGCTGCAGATTGGGGACTCTCCTCTCTGAGAGCCTCCTAAATGTTCCTAATGAAATGAGGAGTACCTGATTGTGATTATATATTTCTGCCATTGCATTTTAAGGTGTGAATCCATTAAAAAAAACAGATCCCACATCTAATGAAGATGGTGGTGTGCAGGACCACAGGCCTTCTGATGCCACTTTCCACAAGGGGACTTTGTCAAAACAATAATTAATAAGCAATAGCAACAATAATAACAATAAGCAAATTAGCTCTGTGCATCAAACTGACTCAATTTCTTTCAATTATGTAAAACAATTTCCTTGGTGCAGCAGTAATGATGTCCCTTGATGTACCATACCCATGCACGTATGACACAAGGGGAAGCCATTTTGCTCATTTACTTTGTTTGGTTGCTAGGGCGAAGGTGAATGATCCGAAGATCTCTTTTAGACACTTTTGAAAGTAGTCAGGGAATTCATTTGGTCCAGTCTCCCATAGCTTCCACTTAGCTTCCATTGTGTCCCTTACCCCAGTAGCTGCAGCCCTTCCAGATGGATATAGGAGTACCAGCTACCAGCTTTGCTGGAGGTAACCCTGAAATGGACAAAGGGGTTTACACTACAACAGTCCACTTAATGCTGCAAAAACCAGGAGAAGCCTAAGCAAATTGTTTTAATTTAATATATTCTGTACATGTACACAAAACCTCTTGCGAGAGAAAACCTTCTGCTCACAACCTATTTTTTAGATTCAGTATTGGCTCATTTTTACCAGCCTTTAAAAGAACGATATGCCAGGAAAAGCTTTGTCACATATTTTAGAATTGTCATAAGTCTTGTTTCATTCTGCCATCTGACTGAGTAGCTTTAGATGGGCTCCTGAATTTCCACTGCATTACCTCAGTTACAGCTGACTTTTCAAATAATGTGTAGTCTGAGATGAAGTGGGATTTCACCAACAGCATGACATTTCAAGAACTGTCTTATTCATTGACATAATTAATATAATTCATTGCATTTTGAAAAATAGTGACCCATCAAAAGATATCGTTGCACCTCCCCTTTCTGGCTTTTGTACATACCAACAGTATTGTATGGTACTGCCTTTTGCCAGGGTGATTCCATTGTGTGAGATGGCGGGGGGCTGTTCTGCAGTTCCTTCCTTCTGGCCCTCTAAGAAGACCTGTGTCTTCTTTGGCCAGACCAAACACTGAAACTGTATTCTCCCCTTTGGTCTTGTCTTGCTCCATTCTCTCTTTCAGAGCTTTTATACTTTTCAGCTATGTGGATAATAGTTGATACTTGCACCATCCAGACAGCTGAGAGCCTTTGTTATGGCTCTCACAACTCTTGGTACAGACAACCTCTTTTGGACTGGTCTCACAGTCTAGCTGGAGAAGAGCCATGCAGTCCTGTACCTGCATACCATCTCACACAGCGAGGGCCATCCTGTCAGAAGAGAGAATCAATCTCTAGCCTTGCTTGCTGAGAAGCCATCCACTGGTGAAGGCATCATATCAACCCAGGTGTTCCCCTGGGTCAGATATTCCACAGGGAATTCATACAGTAACTGCAGATGCCCCCAGCATGGGTTCAGGTGCAATATGTAACAGGTGAAGTGTAAATAGCCTTAAAGGAGCCTGCTGACAGTAAGCACACCAAAGCTGTGGAGCTCATAGTGGTGTTTTTGGTCCCTTTGCATATATTTCAGGACCTCTGAAGGTGGCATGTTTACTGACCTGCCATGGTGGCACAAATAGTTCTGTGGGTACAACTCACATCATATCCCTTTATACAGTGTGTCTGCCTTGAGCCCTCAATGCGATGGCAATTCTCCTGAACAGTGGAAGCCCACTAGACTCAGGTGATCAGCCTTATTTGGGCTCAGTTTGGGAGGACAAACCATGATATGAGCCCACTCATTGCCCGCTTTAGTTTTCGATGTAAGAATTGACAAGGTTTTTGCCTTCACAGTTTTCTCCCAGTTATTTTCCTACTGTACTAAATGACTGGACTAGCAGCAGCAGCCCTGGCAGATTCTGCATCAAGTGGATTAGCCCAGGTTCAAGAATCAATCCAGCTCCCAAATTCCAAATTCTATGTGGCAAACATGGTCTGGCCCCCAAATAGTGATGTTTGTTGCCTCTAGGTTTGTCACTGGGTATTGTTGCTACTATTCAGTGTTGGAGCACTGTCTACAAGACAAATCTATTCTTAGAAGTAGAACTGCAGTCAGAAGCAGTCAACTTCACAGTTTTTCTTAAACAGGGCTGGCTCATCATGTGAATATTACTTACGAATCTTGTACAGTCTCGATTACATATAGAAAAGCTCTTTCAGTGACCTGGAGCTGACACCAGCAGACATTGTATTTAAATACTAGGGACATATATATACTGTAGTATAATGTACATGTCTTTGTAAGTTGATTAATATGAATATACTGTAAATGTTGAAGAATTTACACAATTGTCATTATTATTGCAAGCAATATTCACTTTGGAAGTATTTTACATCCAGCTATTAAAATGCTCCAAATAATTGATTCCGCTTTCTGCCTATTCATCGAGCAGCGCTTCATTTTCTCACAATGTAATTCTCCTAATTACAATGTAATTTCTCCTGACACATTTTATTTTTCATTTTACTTCCTTTTTCACTTGTGTATATCTCTGAACAGGAATGCAATCCAAGAAATGTTGTGTTTACAGTTTACAGTACATGACGATAGTCCCACCTGGACCCACAAAGAATCATTGTGTAGGTACATTATACAGTGAGATGTGTTTCATGACTCAGACAAAAACGGAAGTTAATCTATCTGAGGTAAACATGAAAGTGGTTTGTAGAAACAGGGCACACTAAATCTGCCTATCTTATCTCTATGTCAGAAGCGAGAATGCAGGAAGGCTGAATGTACTGTAAGTGGAGAAAATCTTCAGATCCACTATAATATTTATAAAGAGATTTATATTTACAATTCTGAGTTAAGCAAGGTTAGACAATCTTTTTTCTCTAATATTATTAATGGGAATATCAACAATACCCGTGTTTTATTTACCATTGTTGATAAGTTAACTAATTTCCTGACTCAGTTAATCCCTCAGTTTTTATCTGCTAAAAATGTAATGAATTTGTATCTTTTCTCTGTAATAAAACAGAAAATATCAGATTAGTCATTAGTACCACCTTATCAAACAATGACAATTTGATAGATGTATCACTACATAGAAAAAATACGGTTATCATGTCTGAATTTAGTGCTATTGACTGTAAAATCCTTGATCCTTAAACTATCTACTTGTTGTCTTTATATTCTGCCCACCAGCTTTTTAAAAATGTTTTTGGTTGTTTATCAATGGATTGATTACAAATAGTGTATGGCTTACTTTTTTATCAGGCGTTTTTGCATTTTGACCAGACAAAGGAGAAATCTGGATCATTCTATACTTAATTATAGACCCATTTCAAATCTACCCTTCATAGGCAAGATTATTGAGAAAGTTATTTTCAATCAACTTACCAACTTTTTAAAAATGAATGACTATTTTGATAACTTTCAATCTGGCTTTGGACTATATCACAGCACTGAGACTGCTCTTATAAAGTTACTAAATGATATTCGCCTGAATATTGATTCAGGTAAAATATCAGTCCTGGTGTTAGCGCAGTTTTTGATACTGTTGACCATAAAATACTTCTGCATAGACTGGAAAATTGGGTTGGACTATCTGGAGCGGTTCTTAGGTGGTTCAGGACGTATTTAGAAGGTAGGGGTTATTATGCTACTATTGGCAATTATAAATCTCAAGTGACCACTATGACGTGCGGCGTTCCCCAAGGTTCAATTCTTGGACCTCTCTTGTTCAATCTTCACATTCTTCCACTAGGTCAAATTTTGCAATAAGGTTGCTTATCATAGTTATGCAGATGACACTCAGATCTATTTAGCTCTTTCACCTAATGACTATGGTCCTATAGATTTAATCTGTCAACACCTAGAGAAAATAAATAACTGAATGCAACAAAATTTTCTTCATTTGAACAAGTCTGAGATAATTCTCTTTGAGAACAAAGAGGGAAGGCTTAGACTTTGTGTTTACCTTGACTCTAGGGTTCTAAAGACTAAGAACCAAGTCAGCTGGAACCAGCTCCCAAAGGATCTTAGATGTGCCCCAACCTTAGCTATTTTTAAATCTAAGTTAAAAACTGTTTTATTTTTCTCTGCTTTTGCTTAGTTTTATTGTGTTTTTAATTATTTCTTTTGTGATATTCTTTTAATTAATTTTATTTTATTTTCTGTTTTTTATGGTTTCTGTTTGTGTAAAGCACTTTGAATAACCTGTGTACGAAAATGTGCTATAGAAATACATTTGTTTTACCTTGCCTATGTGCAGTATGTTGTAACAACCATTGAATGCAACCACTGTTGAATAGTGGAATTATGTTTTTTTAACCAAAAAAGAGGATAATGAAAATAAAAAAATGGGAAATTAATTCATTACAGTATTGCTGTTCATCCTCAGAAAGGGGTAAGGGAATATCAAATGAATTACAGGTGAAGAAGTCAGTAGAGATCCAGGATGGTTCTTTGTAAACCACAAGGCTCAGTCTTCATATTTTGAAGCCACAGCAAATTCAGAGCAAACAAATAAAATGACGTTCAAAGATGAGAACCAGAAAACCATTTGTGAGAAAAAAAGAAAAAAAACAGGAAGTACTTCTGCAAAAGTATGTCAGCTGCTGATCCTTGCACAAATATGCAAGCTTAAAAACATTTTGGTTTAAAGTCTGCTTTAAAAACACATTTTGGAGTAAAAACAAGTTTAAAGATTTTCAGACAAGCAGAGTGAAAGTAGTAATTTATGATTTTGCTGGCATTAGTACTGAAACTATTTAGTTTCACTATATAAAAAGATTTTTCCACCATACATTTGAGTTTCTAGAGTAAGCGCAGTCTGTGATCCATCTAACAAAGTTAATAACACTGAAAATATTAATTTGTGCTTCACATCCACATCCTGTCAAAGATTTATGACAGGAAGTGTGTTAATGCAAGAACAAAAAAGATAAGACTTTCTGCTGAGCAGTAACACAACATCTTCTTTGTCATTGTGCAGACACATGTGAGCCGCAGTCATTTTTTTCCAAAGGCTTCCATTTGACAATCTAACAGCAGGTTGCTTTGAAACTGAGACAAATCTCTACAACCTGTCTATTTTAATTAAACCTGAGGATCAAGCCACAGCTTGTGTAAATTGCTCTTTGATTGTGGCTTTTTCTGCCTGTAATTCAGCCTCTCACACAGATTGATGATACAGATGAAGAAGCGAGCGCACAGGATAGAGAGTGCTCTGTCCTGGGTGCCTCTCACCGGAAGGATTGCTGTGTTTTTCTAGCTCATCAAAGTTGCACTTGTTTCAAAATAAAGCCATAACACTATTTTCCACTTAACGCACGCTGATGCATAAAACTTATATAACAAAATTACATTGCTGCTTCAATACATAAATCACATTTCTAACACACTTCTAGCATTGTTTGTCTACATTCATTAGAACCGCAAGCTATCTAGACTGGAAATATTTGGTTTCAGATGCAAGTTTTTAACATATCCATTTATGATATATTAATTATCACACAGAAAAATATGCTTTTTTGTACTTTTAAGCCTATTTTGACCTATGGGAAATATATTTGGATAACAATTAGAATAAATACACATTAAGTTAATGAACAGATTTTGTTTTTTTCTGAAACACATTTTTATATGGACAACATTGTAACATAGAAAATGCAGCACTTATGTTATCATACATTTGTTATCAATTGTTGCTTTCAAATCATGAATAAAACAATGACAATAAACTTTAAGCACTCTTAAATCCAAATGACTATATGACTATGTGAACATCAGACTCAATGTTCTATTCAATTGAATGGGTTACACTCTATTCAATTGTTTCAGGAAAATTATTCCTCTTCCTTTTAGTATATGACCATAAATTGGCAATGGTTCCTCAATGAATTTACAAAGGCAGACCTTGAACTTTGAACATCACCTCTAGTTTGCAATCATTCTGACTAGCTTCCCTTTGGTTAATTCATAGCCAGGAGGCACAAAACCAACACTGTCTAATGAAATTATAAAACATGAAGATTAAGGCATTTTAAGCCCTTAGTGATTTACTTTAAGCAAAGTAGCTCTAGGGAAATTATTACAATGGTCTCCTAAAAACTGTAGCAAAAACATACTTATAATTGGACTAATATTGCAATGCCTTTGGCTATGTAGCCCATATACACAGGCAAACATCGAAAAGCTCGAATACTGTATGAGATTTGATCCTTACACTAGGGACAATATTAAACTGCAATGTCTGCATAATGCCTTTAAGCTAACATAATCTGATGTCAATTACGTTTCCTATCACATAGCATGTTTTGGGGAAATAGTAAATCCTAAAAAAAAATCTTATATATTTAAATTATATTTTTTCTCCAAAAAAATGCATTTTTAATTTAGACTATCAGACAAGACCAGAAATTTTGATTTTTTTTCTTAAAACCCAAGTTCAGAGAAAAGTAGTTCAATGTGAATGACAGCAAGTTCCATGAAAAAATCTTTCAATAAATCATGAGATAAAGTCTTCAAACAGAAACTTCACTTTGTTTTTTATCGATGTGGTTGGAGTCTTTTTATTTAGTAACAGACTCTTAATTAAATCCATCTTAGTCTGAGGCAAATTTTCAGATATCTGTTAAAAATAGTAAATGTTTCAAAGCAAGATGAAAATAAGCTAGGAACTGCATATTGATTTCAATGTATTTTTTTCTGTTTGTCCTGTGCAGGTTTTCAAACATTCACAGTGTTTTTTCCAAATCAGACTCAAGGGGTAAAGATTAAAGTTTAGTCAATCTTGGAAATTATCTGTCTGGAAGGCATACATGGGTCATTTATACCACATGCAAATCTGATCAAGAACCTCAACATAATACTGTAGGTCTTGCTTGATGTAAACTCTACTTTGCTAGGTTTGTAAGATTTGTTAAGTTCAACACAAAGCATTTACTTCCACATCCTGAGACAAAAAAAGCCATTATAGGAAGATTTACCAATCTGTCTTCATCTCCAAAAATATTTCATATACGAATATGAGAAGATACCAATCATCCCATTTAGTAGTTTTAATCTACTTGATCAAAGGACCTCATTTCTCAAGCAGAGAAATAGAGGGATGTGCAGTATGCATTTATTCCTAGGTGAGCACAGCTGTAATAATAATAATAATAATATTACTATTAATTCCTTACACTTACATAGCGCTTTTCTGGACACTCCACTGAAAGCACTTTACAGATAATGGGGACTCCCCTCCACCACCACCAGTGTGTAGCATCCACCTGGATGATGCGACGGCATCCATAGTGCACCAGTACATTCACCACACACCAGCTATCAGTGGGGAGAAGAATAGACTGATGAAGCCAGTTCATAGATGAGGCTTATTAGGAGGCTGGTTCTTAAAGGCCAATGGGAAACTTTCTGTCAGGATGCCGGGTAACACCCCTACTCTTATCGAGAAACACCCTGGGATTTTGAATGACCACAGAAAGCCAAGACCTCAGTTTTACACCTAACCTGAAGGACGGCGCTTTTTTGCAGTATAGTGTCCCCGTCACTATACTGGGGCATTAGGACCCACACAGACCACAGGGTGAGTGCTCCCTGCTGGCCCTACTAACACCTCTTCCAGCAGCAAACTTAGCTTTCCCAGGAGGTCTCCCATCCAGGTACTGACCAGGCTCACACCTGCTGAGCTTCAGTGGGCTGCCAGTTGTGAGTTACAGGGTGAGGCAGGCTGCTGGCTGCCTGGCTTAACTTCACATCGGATATTTGAGTCAGTTCCACTCCCATCACTGCCGTGTCGAACGTCACGCACATCCAGCCACCACATGCTGAGGAACTCACTGGTAATGTGTGCGAACACAGCAGTGAACTGTTGATTGCAATTAATTTACAAGCTGTATTTCGAAGGCAGAGAGTTGCATTTCCCATGAATGATGTATGAACACAAACTCATGCACTTCAATAAGTTATAAAAATACACCCGCTTGTTTCCCCACCTATTTCATCTCCCCCACTGTAGGAGGCAGATGGCTTGCCTGGGTGGATCTAGATACATTTTCAAAGGCCATCTCCAGACAAAACATACGATCAAAGAGATTTTTTGTTCTTCATAATACCTTTGATCTGGTTTCCACATTCAGAAGATCATATAAATCCTTCTAAGACTAGCTGCAACATGAATACATTCACACAGAAAACAGAACTACAACAAAAAGAAAGGCACACTTAAATTACTACTTGGATGTAAACTCTTCAGAAAAACACTTTGCTGTAATGACTCTGCTGGTTGAACACTAAGTCAGCATGCTGTTTTCTACATCACAATATGAGTAAAAACACAAAGCCTAACAATGATGAAAATTATTTTAAAAAGCTTAACAATGTGTTGTCACTTTTAAAAGGAAATATGCAATACCTTTCACAGAGTAATAAAGAAAGCCTGATTAGGAGACTGAAATTCTCAATTTTAAAGATTTTTCTCCTTCTTCCTAGGAAACCTACTAGTGTTTAAAGACCAAAATGTGACCTAAATGTGGGTCCTAAGTAAACTGAGATGACAGTCTGAAGCACATATTGAAAACCTTTCATAAAATCTTAGCATGAATAGACAAACCCATTGAGTTGGATCTTGGTAGACTTCATCACCAACCAAAGTTTTGTAAATGTTGCAACTGAATAGACTTAAAGTTCATTTTTTCATCTGCAATGCATCATATTCAGCATTGAGAAATGCCATACAAACTCCTGTTCACAAGGTGGCTAATTAAATCCAAACTTCATACTGTAGGTACATTTGCAATAACACCGGGCTGGTTATATTTAAAAATGGGATAACCAGAGTAAAGCAACATGGCCCCCCAGACCACCATTTCTTTTTCTCCATTGTCCATGCTTGGCCCATATCACTAATCCATGGATTAACTTCAGATATGCATATCATTTCTGGTTGTCATACCATTAATGTTTCACATGTGCTTGTTCCTGCATATACCAAGATGTATGCAAACCCATCAAATTGTTTTCACAACACAAGATGTCTTGGCATTTGTTTAAAAAATTAAAAACCCTTGTTTTGAGAACCTGCACCAATAGGCTTGAAACTGGTTTCATTACACCCACGCCTGCTTCAGAACTGCACCTCAAAGAAGTACACATCCTCCTCTGCAGCAACTGTTTGGCCAAGTAACCTTATAGGTGTAATACTGGTACCAAAAAGAAGAATATTATGTGAAAATGGGGCTACCATCTGAGAAGATCTCTTTGTGTTTGGCTTTGAAAAACATGCTCTAATTTTAAAAGGGCTTCCACCCCACACGTGGTAGGAGTCATTCTAATTTGCCTACTGCCTTGTCTCTCTCACCCCTGAAGAAGGCTCCACGGCCAAAACGTTGTATTTTCTTTCTTCTTTTTTTCAGCATGGAATAAACCTATTACTTGTTCCTTTGCAGCCTACGCATGCTGACGCAGCTACCCACCTGAACTACTACAGCCTACACCTGCTGTGACCCACTATGCTTCCTCCAAATCTTTTTCTAGATCTCCCAGCCTTTGTTCTCCCGCTACATTACCTTTGCCTACTGCCTTGTCTCTCTCACACCTGAAGAAGGCTTCACGGCCAAAACATTGTGTTTTCTTTCTTCTTTTTTTCAGCATGGAATAAGCCTATTACTTGTTCCTTTGTCATTCTAATTTGGATTACTTCAAGTTCAATCACACCTCTAAAGAAGTGGGTAAGAACTTGTCTAGAAGCCATCAAAACTGTTTGCAGTTTTATAGTGCTACTTTTTTAGTGTAGAACATACTTGGCAGCACGGTGGTGCAGTGATCAGCATACCTGCCTCACAGCACTGAGGCCCTGCGTTCAATTCTTGGGGTGCTACGAGTGTGTTCTCCCTGTGTTCGCATGAGGTTCCTCCAGGTGCACTGGCTTCCTCCCACAGTCTACTTGGCTTTTAGACAATTGGCTTTTATCAGTCTTTTAGACAATTGGCTTTTATCAGTCTAACTGATAGGCTAATTGGCTTTTAGGAAAAATTATCTGATGTGAGTATGTATGTTTGTGCCTGCATGTGCCCTGTGATGGACTGGCATCCCAAACAGGGTGTATCCTGTCTTACGCCCATTGCTTTTCAGGATAGGCTCCGGCTTCCCCTCCACCCCCCAACCCCCCAAACCTGTATTGAATAAAGTGGTTAGAAAATGGAAGTATATAGAACATTCAGTACTTTCTGTCATGTGGATATACTCTGTTATTGTGAAGGAGGTATTTTAAGTGTAGTGTTAACACCTGCCTAAGTTTGCATTGGGTGTTTTCCATTGTAAATAATTCTGTGGTTAGAAGCTTAAAGGTTCAATGTTTTACGTTATTGTTAGTGGAACATTGACTCATGCCTTTTAGAAACTTTTGGAAACATGTTTATTTCAGCCCATTCATACTATACACCTTCGGTAATAAATGTATCTACCATAGAAGATCAAAACATTTGCATTTACACTGATCTTTTTTTAGTATTGGTTATTTCCATCTGGTTGGAGTAAGTTATAGAGCTCTTTATTGACCATATTCTAGAGCAAGGTTTGTTACGAGTAAATACACTCTATGTATACTCTATGAACACTTTTCAACACATAACACTGCCTCTCTTGGCCATTACAAATGGTCAGATCCTTATAATAATGAGAAAATGTAATTCTAACATGTATTTCATTACAATCAAAAATGGCAATTTTAAATCAATAAAGTGTCACAATTCTGTGTTTCTGAAAAACATAAGGTTACATGACCCATGTAGTGATTTGTATTTTATTGATAACATCTGTGTTGCCTCTTAGATAGTCTAGAAAAATTAAATACAATTTTCTCCTTTCTAAAAAATAGAACTTACTGTTTAATCCTTAACATGACCTGATAAAAGCTAAATTAATAAAAAAAACAATGCTGAAAGACAATAAAATAATGCACAATCTACAACTTTTAAAATTAATAAAACGTTGCAAAAGCGTATAGAGGTATTCTGTATTCTTATCTTCATGTGTTTTATTATGATTCAAACATATATTGAATTTTAGTTAAATATAGCTACTTTAAGAGTAAGAATTAAAAAGGAAGCACACCATAGGGCAAAGCTTATCAGTGAGTCCACACCTGTGATACCTATTTAGAGCAACATTGACAATCAGTGAGTGAATTTGTGCAGGTGGCTCAGAAGCAGTCAGAGTGCACATACCCTTAAAAACTCAATATCTCAAATTAGATCACAGAGAAAAAAAAAGAGAAGGATTTCAATCCATCTATACAGTCACCATTATGGACTTGATGGCATTATGAGCATGTGGCTAAAATTAAAGTAAATCTCTTTATTTTCATTTATAAATTGCCTACCCAAAATAAGCCTGCCAGTGTTTACTGTACAGTTCATTCCACTGTTAATCTTCTGTGTTGCCCATACCTGACATAAGCCAAGACCAAAGAAAACACTAGCTAATTAATTTACTAAGAATGATTACTGTTTAAAGCAACATATCGAGGAACCTTCTGTCTAGCATCCAAAACATATTATGGAAAGATTTAAGTGTTAATGGAGAAAACTTTGACATACTGTAAACAATTTTTTTTTTACTTTTCCATGTGGGAATGTATTAATTTTCCACTAAGTTATTTTAAACTGGCAATTTTCTTTTATTTTTATTAAATCTTAAGAAGTTTTGTACCAATCATCACTCTGATTTACTTACATACTTATGATAAAAAGGATATTTACTGTACCTGCATTACACAGAAACATGCGTACCCCAATTGGGGTTGGGATATTAACCCCAGTGTTCTCCCTGTAACAAGGTTTCTCATGGGCTATGACTTTTACAATTACGAGTTGATGGTTGACCTCTTTTTGTACCAGGAGGCTATCAAAATCATACTGATAACAGATCCTTCTGACAATCCTTTAATATGGCACTCTGGGCAGGGGTTATGACACAGTAATAAAACAGTAACTGCAGCACAGTCAGTCCTGGCTCCACACTAAACCCCACCACCAAAAATGAATGAATCCTGTTTACAGAGCCAGCCATAAAACAGCATGTTCATCCTGCTGTGGTCACACAGATCTCTTTTGTTGAAAAGTACAAAAGGAAGAGAAATTAGCAAAGAGCAGTGAAAGGTTTTGTTTGTCTTCCACAAGTTACATCACCAGTCCCCACCAAGGCAGCAAAGCAATGTCATAATTTATTGTCCTGAAACCAGGATATTAAAATGCAGAGATGAAAACCAATAACATTATAACCACGTGACCTTTTATACTATACAAGTACATGCATAAAATGTCTATATACACTATGACAGTGATAATGTGCTCAGACATGGTTTGTTTTGTTTTACTTAGGGATTGCTGCTGTTTTTTAAAGCAAAAGTCATGCTTATTTCTTTTATTGAACACAGCAAAGATTTCAGTTCCCTGGTCTTGTTTCCACTAACCCAAGAACAAAACCATACATCAATTTCATACACCTGTGGCAAAAAAACATCTGATGTCTATTGCAATCACATTACTTTAAAAGATTTTGTTATCAGAGAGAAATTTTGCATGGATCAGAAAAGAAGCTGTGCCAACAACAGCACAAAACAGGTAGTATATCAAATATGTGTTGCATGTATTTAATGAATATGTATAACAGTCCTTCATCATTACAAAAAGTGATGATAATCACAGTTAAATAAATTCATCATGACGATCATATACTGTATAAGGACTGCTAAAGAAATTAATAAGGATATTAATCCTAACATCCCAAAGAAATCATCCAAACATCCACCCACAGTTACAAATTAATCAAGACTTATACCCATTCCACTGATGACCCCGTCCATACAGACTGCACTACAAGCACAATGTGACAGCCTTTTTATGACATTGTTCTGATGTCTACACAATGCAAACAAACTGTTACTCCAAATATATTGCAATTTAACTTTCCTTGGCATTTTATTTATCTGATAAAAAAGTGATGATAATGCCAAACTGAGTTAAATCTTTGTAGCATAGAAGCCAGCATTATTGTTGGCATGTTTTACATAGAATTTCAGCTTAATGTTTCTAAGAGTATAGCTCAGTTATTTCTGTTACATAACCTGAATTAAATGTTTTAATGATGATGTATAGAAAAGGGCTCTTCTGTACAACTCTCAGTAAGGTTACTGTACAGTCTGTACAGTACTTCAATCAAAGTCAAGTATAGTGCGGTATATTTTGTGCCAGTATATATTTTACCAGACCCTTTGATAAGTACTATATGTAATTACAGTACATTAATTTTACAGATATCCATGCATATTTATGCAGCAAGCAATTTACAAAGTAGGAAAAAGACTATTTAAAAGTTAATAAACTCCTTTCCCTGTTAATAGCCCTCATTACCTTATTAAAGCACGTGGATTGTTTGAATTTATTTAACAAATCATATTAATGTATTTAATTTTTTACTAAAAGGCAAATATATTAATAACACAATAAAACTGACAACAAGCAGGTATATTTGTATGGATTTTGACCGAAGTCCATAATCAGCATGACTCCTTAAGATGGGGTAATGATCCCTTTTTGTTACATAATTATTGAAGAATAAAAATGCATATTTAGTTTCAGCTGCTAATAATAGTTTGCCAGGTTGGCTGCAGTTTTCCCCATGACCCTGTACTGAATAAAGTGGTTTAGAAAGTGAATGGATGATCCAATCAAATATGTAACATTAATAAACTGTTCATTCACCAAGAATTGTGAACAAGCAGTATTAAATGTTTGCTGTACAGAGTAGACACCAATATTAATGTTTAATGTATGCATTCAATTATTTCACTTAAAGGAAACCCATCCATCGATTTTCTAAATTGCTTTATCCAATAAATGGTTGAGGGGGAGCTGGATCCTAACCTGGCAAGCTTTTATTCATCAACAGAATATAAATGGCAGGATACCCCCTGGATGGGGCACCGGTTCATCGCAGGGCACACACAGACAAACACACACTCACGCCAAGGTCATTTTTCCCAGTAGGCAATTGACCTACCAGTAGGTATGTGGACTGTGGTAAGAAATCAGAGCACACAGAGAAAACCCACATAAACACAGAATGAACATGCAAATTCCACACTGGTAGCACTCCAGGTCCAGGATAGAACTCAGAGTCCCAACACTGCAAAGCAGGAAAAGAAGGAAACTTAAACTCAAGTTCTGTCTCAGCATGTTCCAGTTACAATGTAGCCATATCCAAAAACCATTAACACAAAATAAAAATAACAATAATCTTTTCAACAGGTTTCAGCATCTGTTTTTTTTTCTGAGCATAGTTCTACAATGGGTATATTCCAAACGTACTGCAAGGATATCCTATAAACCATCTGTGTTATGCTGCCATAGGACCAGTAATTCTGACTCTGGCCATGCTGAGAAAAAGTTGGAATTTCCTATTTATTGGTTTGGCATGGACTCAAGCCAGCCAGTCCACTCCCATCCACACAAGCAGTGGAAATGCGATGTTACACAAGCTATTTTATAAAGATGAATACTACATAGTAAATAATACTTCAAAGCTCTCTTCATTTTTAGGACTAATAATATATATATAATAATATATTTTCAACACAAATCCTTACAAAACGGGTATTTTGTATACTGAGTTTCCATTAACTTGTAACCATTGCTCTTAAAGCTCAAGTCTAATGACAATGTTGAGCAATTACTGAAAAAGAAATAAGAATCAAAGAATGTATATTAAAGGCACAGGAATTGGAATGGAACATAAACAAACAGGAAAATTCTCAATTCTTCTACATCCTGCAAAAGAGGGAACCTGCCCTTTAATAGAGGTTATGTTCACAAGGACAGGAAGGGCAGCATTTTCTTTCACAATGTCCTCCTCAATGTCCGTTTGAAGAAATAGCTGACGGACTCATATTCTTTTAACAAGATGTCATTTTACTTCATTTGTGCTAACAGAACCTTAGTACTGTATGCATGTGTGTTTCTAGAATAAAATAAAAATACATAGTTTGGATATTGATTAGATGTTTTTGACATCATTTTGATGAATTTAGCACTTGTGACTGACCATGATATAATAAAATCAAATGACTTCTAGTGTACTAAATCGCCTCATTAGTAAGAGAGCTGATTGAGCACAGGTGATAAAATGTTTAAACCTGAATGTCATGTCTAAAGAGAATCAAGAAAGAGAAGCACGGCAAGGAACATTTCTCTCATGTCATCAATATCTTGATGTAGAGAGTGAAGTATGGTACATGATATACTAATTTTGTACAACAGATTTATCGATGAGGAGGTCCAGGTGTAATGACCTGGCCAAGAATGTTTAGTTACTATTGAACTTTACTTGCAGTGATTGACAGTAACCTATCTGCAAAGACCTGCATTGATCAAGTCCTCATTTTCTGCCCTTCCCACAGGCTCATGGTGATATGACAACACTCCAGCTAGACAATCCATATCCTCAAGCTCATTGTAACAGCAGCTTTTTTGCAAATTGAGAATGTGACTGTTATGAAGCAGACACCCTACTCAACAGACTTGAACCCCATGGAATACTTGTGGGATGAGCTGGGATGACATGTTCCATTTAAGGCTCAGAGATCAATCTACTGCTTGTCCAGACTCTACACGAGGAAGTGGACAGAATCCAACAATATAATCTGTAACCTGGTGCACATCATGTGTCACAGATGTACAGTTTGTATTGTTTCTCATGCTATTATCCTGTAAATTTCACAGCATTCCTGCTGTGATCAACTCTATCCATCCATACATTTTCTAACCTATTTAGCTATTAAAGGTTCCCAGGGGAGCCGGAGACTACCTGGGCAAGCAACAGACACACATAGACACAAACATGCACACACAGACACACCAGGGACAATTTTCCTAGAAGCCAATTAACTCACTAGAATCTTTTGAGTGTGGGAGCACCAGAAGAACCCTATGTAATCATGCGGAGAACATAAAAAACCCCACCCAGATAGCGCCTCAGGAATTGAGCCCAGGGCCCCAGCACTGACCGGCAGCAATGCTAACTGCTGCCCCACCGAGCCACCTGTGATCAGCTGTGATCATATTGATGGCAAATGTTAATCACCAAAATGAATGTATCTATTTTATGTGTGTTCAATAAAATTTCAAAGTACCTGCTACAAAAAAGATTTTGCATTTCCTAAGAATAATGTTTTGAATATGTCGCAGTTATAAGCCAGAAGATTCTTTTGGCATTTAGTATACATACTGTATAACTATCGATTTAGTTTTTACCGGTTTCATTTTTAACACCTCAAAGATTAGATACTTCTACCATTTGTTTCCTGTGTATGTCTTGTTGATAATAAGTACAATTGAATATCAAACAACTAATATAGTGTGCACAATTGTTAAGATTATGCTTGATTAAGTCTAGGATTATGCAAAACAACTTCCTTGAACATGTTTTACCAATAATGCTCTAAATTTACAATAGATATCGTAATACAATCTGGTGTAAACTACTGCATTAGAGCGACAGCATTACACCTCATCTTGGTATTTTTCCACCTTTCCAGCTGATTGAACTCCAAGGAAGGCCAGCCAAAGAAATAGCAGCAGGAGATTACTTCACAATTCAGACATAAGGGTTTGTTGTTCGATCAGGGTTTACAAGCCAAGGTGTTTAAAGCACAGAAAATAAATGTGCAGCATGTTTACCACTGAGAGCCCATTCTTGGGTAACAATGTGAAACTACTTGTCTTGAGCTGCAGTATATTTTGGCTGCTTTTTCAGAATAAACTCTCTTGTTTCTGCTCCATTGGAGCTGACAGCTCTTGGCAGACTGGAATATAAACATGAATTGCTGTTCATTGGTCTATGGCCACAAAGAATATATTGTATATGGACTAATAGAAATGATTATATGACATGTACCTGCTGCACAGGTTCCTATTAGATACAAAACTGCATCATCTGGGTAGAATTTGAACAAGCAGACTCTATAGCATTTCATAGATCAAGGAATGCAATGATTCAGCCAAGTAACTCTATTAGGAGGATTATCCATTTAAATGACAGAAAAGGTAATTTCATTCTTATCTTAATAGCTAAAATGGAAGTCATAATGAACCAAGAACTTTTTTCAGTATCAAGAAGGAGAGGGAGCTGATACCCAAAGACAATCAAGAGAATATTCTTTTTTTATAACTGATCTTTTCAATGGTCTTAGATTTTGCAACATATTATTTATTATTACTTGTGTTACTGGTTATAAAAAATAATAGTTACTAAATTATTACAAAGAGGTTTTGATGAAAGGTAAAGCTTAAGTGTGAATCAGATTAATTTGTCCATCAAGCAAAGAGAGATGAACCGTGCAGGGAGAGCATTTTCACAAAGGCAGTCTTTTGTCACATCATGAAAAATGGCCAAAGAGCTTAAAAAAATATAATAGGAGAAGCACATTACTCTTTTCCAAGTTTAAATTCAGCACAACTCTGTCCTTCATTGACAAGTTGATCTTTGCAAGACAAATAATTAATCACCACCAAAGTATGTCTTTTAAAAGAATAAGGATCCTAGTGTTTTCAGCAAGACAAGGCTTAGAACATAAACATCAAAAACCACTGCAAATGTAAAATTATTACTCAATATCTGATGTTACAAAAGAGAGCACTGGCAAAGTGTTCTGAAAATTTTTGAACATACAGATGGCTATAATTTAAATGTTGTCTTCTTGAGGTCAGATTCAGTGTTTGTCCAAGTGAATCAGAATCTCTGCCAGAGTCTGGCTTCATATTTTTATTGCAGCAAGAATTAAACTTGGACAGAGGATTAGGAACCCATTTTTTAATGCAGCCAAAAAGTTGACCTTTCGCCTCCTGAAAACAAGGTACTTTCTGGTTTGTGGGAGCCAATGAAAAACAAACCTTAAACCTTAATTGTAAGTACATTCGCAAATTAAGGTTCACACTCCAGTTTGAAGGGAGTTACCCCAGCAATGCTGATACCCAATCAGACATACTGGGGCACAATACCTTGCTCAAGGGAACAACAGCAGAGTCCAGCCCTAGGCACTACTCTAGACTGCCATCTTGTTGGTAAGCAAAGCAGCTAATTATGTTTATTCTAGAACATAATTTAAAAAATGCTAATTATCTTTTCCCCCTTTAACACTGCCATTTCACGTTACCATCTGCAGTTCATCCTATCTCCTCAGCTCTCTGTGAGCCTAGAAAGATCACTGACACACACTTTATCTTAGTCTCTTGTTCACACTAGCTGCCTGATGTAAACGCATTTGCATTTACTAGTCAATGGGGGGACAATCATAGGACTGATTAGCGCATAGAGCAGTGTTAAGCTTCACCTTTTGCACTGAAATACAATACTTACAGTGTAAGCTCAGTGTAAAAAATACATAATGAATCCTAACTCCTTCCCCTTTTCCAACAGATTTGAAATCTTTCTCAATTTACATATAATGCTGATGTCAGGGAATGTAAAACTGTACTACAAAGTCAATATCACATTGTTTTACAATATTTATGCCTGGTAAAATATGTATGACCCCAAGAAAAAAATCTAATAGTGGAACAGTATAGTTGTAAACGCATACTGTAAATTAGGACCAAAAATCCTTTTAAGTTGATTTTTTTTTAAATTACTAGTTTGAAAAGACAATTTCAGTAGAGGTTTCTCACACAAACTAGAATACAAGCCCCTGAAATATAACTGTACAAAAGAGAACAGCCACCTTCAATCCATACTTAAAAAGAAGTGCTATTTATTGAAAGCTCCCAGAAATATAAAACAAGGAATTCACCTGAGGGCTCCACTTTTTCTTATCCACAGTAATTTCCAGAGAACAAAGCATTCACTGCAGTACCACCCTGTGCAAGCAATAAATGAATAAAATAATTAAAATATAAATCTTCATGAATAATTTATCAACAAAAATCAATTAAGTACAAACCTGAGTAATTAATTCAGAATGTTTTTCACCCTTGTGCTTAAAAAGAAAATGTATATGACCAGATATCAAATATCTTTAATTGGACAACAGAAAATAAAAAGATACAGTATGTTAGAAATGTAAGTCCAGTTCAAGACCAGCTAACAGATAGCAGCAGAAGTAAGTTTTTTTTTGGTAGAGAATAAGATCTGGGAAGGAGAGAAAGCATAAAGGCATCTAAAAGCTTCTTATCAATAAGAAGCCATTTGGCTCTTTAACACTTCCTCAATTCACATGAGACTATGGTCATGCTTTTAAAAAAGCAAGGTTTTAATTTGATTTCAAAGCATCAGAAGATGGCACAAATCTGAGTAAGCACACATTATCCTATCCATTTGTTTTCACCTGATTGTAGATTTTACTTTCACTTTGCCGGTGATGGTGTTCAAGATAGACGGAAACCAAGCAGCCAATTTCACACGCACCATAAAAATGGCCAGTGGGCCAATTCTCAGCAGCATAGGCACCAACTAGAAAGTGCTAAAAATGTTTCCCTGATAAGATAAGATCACCTTATTAGCTAAATACAATTTCTTGCATTAGGAATTTGTCATTTTGCATACCCCAGCTTGCTCTCCATGAGACACACATGGGGGGAGAGAAGCTTGGGGTCAGAGCACAAGGTCAGCCATTTATACAGCCCCCCTAGTGCAGCTGGGGTTAAGGGCCTCGCTCAGGGGCCCAACATAGTAGGATTCTTCATATGGCTATGGGATTTGAACTAGCAACCTTCCAGCCACAGGCGCAGATCCTTAGCCACAGTGCTAAGCAGTTGTACTTACCTTACAGGGATTGAAGAGCTAGAGAAAATGTTTGGTTTGGGATTGTCAATGATGTTGTCCTCATGTCACTTAGTCCCACTACTAGCAACACAACCAGATGGACTTTAACCTCCTGAACTCCATTAGGACAGAGGCTCCTGGGCCTCTAATCAGTGTTGTAGCTGTGGCTAAATCTACACTTGATTCCTTTCAGCGTTCCTTGTGATAAATCAAGTGACAATAGTTAGCAGGTTTGTTCCTCCTTCCAGAGGTGGAAAGTGAAATGCATTTAAAACAAATTGGCCCAAGATTTCTTTTTTTTCTGTTTCTCAAAGACTGTATTTTAATCATCCTGTCATGTCCTTATCTTCAAAGGCAACCCTAAACACATGCACATAATGCCTGCCTGTAGATCCCTCGAAGTTACAGTTGTGTCTTGAAGTAACATTAGTGATATCTTCCAATTCATTACTAAATGCCCAACAAAAGAAAGCACAGGTTCACACATACAGTACACTAAATTTGACATGGGATCAGAACTACACAAGATCTCCTGCTAATAATTTCAAAAGTAAAAGTGGCTGTGTGGATTTTATCTTTTGTTGCCACTGACTGAATTCGTTTTTAATAAATGGATGTTGAGTGCTGTATCAAGCCAATAAGGTGTTAATTAGCCTTTAGTCTCTTTTTCTGTCTCTTCAAGAATTTCTCCTACGTTAACGTGTAATAAACTTTCCATTATTCCAGGAGTGACATCGGACACCTTAAGACTATAAAACAAAACACTTTCTTCTGAACACTGTAAAAAATAATTCAAGCAGATATTTTTCTCCTTTAAATCGGTATGGCATGTGAATAACCTTTTGCACCACCTAATCATTTTGTTGAATCAAGAACAAATGTTCATCTAATTACAGTAATGTATATTTCATTATACTACTTACACTGTGACTTAGAGGTAGTAACACAGCAGGAGGAGAGCGGGCTTTTACAAATACAGGAATTACATTTTCAAAGCACACAGTGCACCACTGGAGGCCTGCTCTGTGGCTGTCAATGCACGAAAAATGTGGCTAATGTAGGATTTTATTTCCATCTGTTACTTTGATGGATGTAAATGTGCAGAATCACGTTACAAATGCACTTCAAGGTGCTGAATTATGGAGACTTGATATTATTTGTGTGCTAGCTCTAATTGATTACAAAGAGTCTTGCCACTTGACCACTTGCAGATCATCAATCACTTGAATCAATCATTTGACTGCACAAGACAGGAGCAGCTGAGGACTCTTCAGAGTGCTGATCAGACAACAGGGGAGGGTAAGTTGGACTTTTAATATCTGTACATCACTAAGTATTCCTTGTATAATAAATAAAACTGTAAACTTTAAATATGTTAAGAAAAAAATGCAACCACCTACTGTAGCTCTCCTGGTAGGAAATACTTCAACAGAAAATGTTTGCCATGTACTCAAGCCTCATGAGGATACTGCCCTTCAGACAGTGACTTCTTAAGTGCTAAAACATTCCTACAAGTACTTAATTAAATATGAAATATGAAGTATTTCAAAACTATATATCAAACACAAATAGTCCATACATTGCAGCAAAAAGAAAATCTTTCTTATTTTGACAAATAAAACTGAAAGCGTAATGATGCTTTGATGAAAGTTTCTGTTTCTCTGCGTAGCTCCAGACATTAACCTCACATTCTTAATGTCTATTCCATTTATAATACAGTAGCTAGTAAGAAAGAGACATGATTCAAGGCTTCGATCCACAGCTGACTTTCAGCTGCAAAAATCCATAAAACGTATTAAAGTAATTAACATAACATTTATAACATTAGATATAAAAGACGCCTAGATATGTGAAACAGTCCTGTAGTGCATGAATATGACAAACAAAACATCAACACAAAGTTTGAGGAACATATTTCTGTTGAAAATTATGCTCTGAATATTTCAAAGAAGTGTTTCAGAAGGCCTATAAAATTTCCATTTTGGGAGCATACTAACTGATAAGAAAATGGCATTTCTGTTTTGTTTTGTTTATTCAGCATTTTATTCTGTAAAATAAGATGACAGACAAGAAACTACTGTACATTGATAGTAACTGTCTGACAGACGCTATGTTTAGAATATCTCTAGTCACGAGCTTGACGTGTCACACACAATATTCAGCACATTGTGTTCTCAAGCCCAGGCCTTCACTTACAGTTGATTGCCTTCCAGAAATGGAGGCTCTACGCACCACTATGACTTTCAGGACAATGAGTTCTCCTGTCAGACTCTCCCCAAAGCATCTACAGTATTCCCTGGAAAAGGTCAAGTCAAAAATGCTAACTCCACGTCAGACGATGACCCAAGTCCTTACAACAGCACTATAAACTTAAAAAAATACAATTTAACTCAATTCTTAGAATAACACACACAACTGTAAATGTGACCTTTGATGACAGAGACAATGATAATTCAATGGAAACCATTGCCCACGCATATTTGTTCCAATAAAGGCTTGCTATTCTGTTCACAGAAGCACGTCATTTGTAAGAATAACCACTTAGAAGCAAAGATTAATCAAATGATTCCGTTTGACATGCATAGGCATAGACATAGGCAAAGACCTCACGGGATGGAAAGACATTGTGAAGGAAACTAAATCTAGTTCTGACTCCCAGCAAAAAAAGCCAGTCAAAAAGTAAATAAAAAGTGAGCTGAAAGTGGTTTGTATAAAATAATACAAGGTGTGATAAACAAGTATTATCTGTATGGGAAGTGCCTGCCTTATTTTGTTTACAGGATCTTAGGAACAAAACTAAACATGAGAAGAAGTAAAAGAGTTGTTTTGTTACTCAAGAGATTAGTTCGTTATCGGTTCTCTGCTAAATATTTATATATTTTACAGACTGGAATTACTTGTAATAAAGTCTGGAAAAGTAATTTTTTTTTTCACATGAACAGATACAAACTAATTTTTACATCTCTACATTATGGTTAAATTATATATAAGACTCACATTTCATGTGATAGTAGCTTCTAAATGCAGCTGCAAATCGTGTTTAAAATTTATAGATCTGATTAAGGTTCCAGTTTTAATACACAGTTAACTGTTTACTTGACCTTATAATCACTTTTGAAGGAAGAAAACTCAGCGTCATTATCTCACCCACTGTGTTGTACCATCAGTGAATGATGGAAGGGTTTGCATATGGGAATGCAACCAGAACACTTTTATGCAACTGTATAGTAATTCATCATATTTTTGTTTGACAGTAAAACCTACTTAATTACCACAAATCCATTAGAACTGAAACCATTTTTGACACGTTTTCTCAGAACTTGATTTAACTGGTCATACTGTAAAGTGGTGAAGTTGACTTTTAGAATGTAAAGGTATTGAATATTTCCAGTATGTTTGCCTAAGGATGTGTTGTACTAATCTTAAGATACTTACGTACAGCATGGTATGCCATACAAAAGACTTTTCTTGTGTAGATTCCTTTGGATACCAAGCAAGTAATGGCGTTTATTTAACGTTTATTTATTTATGAAGGTCAAATTCTAATGTCACACTGCCACTGCCCTACTCCTACTATAACTACTCCCAGGCTGCACACACATCTCTTCTTGCGCCCCCCCACCCCAGCTTCACCACTGCGACATTCTCTCGCTGGCCCGTTCCTCATTCTCACTGGCCAGCACTGTCATTTCCACAGGCAGGTGAGGACAAGGTACTAAGTTTGCCACACTTTTATATTCACCGACTGGTTTTGCCTTTATTAGAATTTGCCCGAACCTCTGAAAAAGTCTGTAACATGAGTCACATAAGTAAATGTGAGTAATGTAACGGCAAACTACCTTTTTTTCCCCAAAAAATTTGCAGGGGGCCGATTCGTGTCCATTAAAGTCAAACAGAACAAAATGTATAACCAATTATAAAAAAGGGTTTGAACATGACATCTTAGCTTTCTTATAGCACAAGTGGCACAGCAGGACATATTTCTTTTAAGTCCGTTTTTCTTTTGGCATTCTGCAGGATGTAAAAGAAATAGATTTACATCATTAAACATAAGTGAAACTGATATCTTATACACAGATATCTCAGGAATGTTATGCTCAGGAGGCTGCAAAAATGTGTCTTTTAATAATTTTGTTAATCATTAACAGTTCTGCAAGTAGTAACTGCTTCTTAATTTGACAGGGATTTATGAACCGGCTTCAGGCTTAATTATGAAATAAATAGGTTGAAATGAGACATTATGACCAAAAGATCTCACTTCATGCATAATTCTCATTTTGGCTGCTCTTTAATGGTATTTCAGTAATGTGTCTTAATTAACTTTCACATGGTACAATTAAGCATGAGGAGTTTCCATCCTGTTGCTTTACAATAAGATTATCACCACAAGCACAGACACCATTTACTTAGACTGGTGCAATCCTTTTAACAAGAGCCCTTTCAACTCTAGGGTCATAAAGTTGAAGACACTCACTGATGTCTGTGACTAAGTTAAAAAATGGCCATATCAAAGGAACAAGAAATGTCACCTGTGCGAAATGTTTCTTTTTGAAAACATGATATTTTTCAATTTCAAGCTTCACTTCCTAAATTTAAATTGCTCCCAAACACCAAAGTTAAAACTGTGGAGGGACAAACCAGTCTACATCTCACAGATGACAAAATCTCAGGACAAATAAAAAAATTAAATTTATCTTAGCATGTTCCAACACACAAATAAGAGTGCTTCTTTTGGATCGAAATCTTATTTTGAAACTTACCCAAATATTATTGCCATGATTTTTCTTGGAAAAATGAATGGGATAAATGTTTAACAAGGTCAAGTTCAGACCTTAGCATTCCATATTTTAAAATACTGAAGTGACAAAAATGAAGATAAACTTAAAGATAGCAGAATTAAGCTGAATGTTTTTGTGCAACTTATTCATTACTACACCTATATTTTCAGCTATATACTTTTTCTTTCTCTTTCCTTCTTTTCTTTCTCCAAGCTGAAAATACTGTAGTTCTGTAATTAACCCATTATGGATTTAGTTCTATCAAAAGAAATAAAAAACAGTTTATGTTCATGCTGAGAGCTGGCCAGTGGTGTAGGTAAGGCTTGTCTTAGTTTGTGTTGACAAGCTGCTGCGTGATGGGAGCTGTTCTGAATGTCTTCAAGTTGATAAAAAAATATAGCATTTAACTACAGCTCTAATTGCACTACTGTTTTGGAAAGGGAGTTATGATTGATGTTTTAAAAGATAGTATCTGTGACTTAAGGATGAGGGGTAAAAATACTTAAATCTGCTAAATGTATACAATGTGTACTATCATGAGTACATGCAATGTGAAGAAGGCTGGACTGCCTCCCTCTGGAAGCAGAAGAGTGGGAGCAGACATTTCGCAGATGTTCAGTAACAAAACAGGCCTGTCCCCTGAGAACGCCTTGGCAGCCTGCAGTACATTCCCCCTCACGTCTGTACAGAGAAGTCCCTGGCTTAGAATGTCTTATGGGAATCACTAATGAGGGGACATGGAGAAGAGCAATGGAATTTGGCACAGTTATAAGGTAATGGGGAAGAGTCACAAGTGCAACTGATTTCTGGAAAATGCACAAACATAAATATACTGTCTGAAAGGCATGCAAGCACAATTTCATTTTCAACTCTGTCTCAAGTATCCTGCTGGATTCTAAAATACATTACTTCAATAAAGATTTCCAAACACCAACACACACTTAAATCATTATTATTATCCTGATTGATCCATTTCATATTGTTACATATTTGTGCCTCATCTGTTCAACACACTTTCATAATTCTATGCCTATTCACTTCTGGCTTTATACAGTATATAGAAAACTCCCATTGCCGTTTGGAGATTCAAGCATCTAATGTTTAGTGAGTGTTCTACTCGCAATTGCCTCCCCTTTTCAAAAGGCACTTCAGCAGCTTGGTCAAATTTTAATCAACTCAAGTGATGACAAAATTTAAAATGATAGGGCACTCACTGAGATTTTTTTTTGTGATTTTCAACTTCTGAGGAATGATGCAGAGAGCCACTGCACGGGATGTGATGGTGTGGAGAGAGGGGTGAGAAAAAAGATACACACAAATGGTGGTCAGCAATCAGGATATTTGTGTAACAGAGAGCGGAAGTGAGAGATTACAGTTCAACCTCCTCCCGAACTTGCTGATTAACACCTCCAATTTAGTAGTTCAGTCAGATTCTAATTTTCAAATTAAACTTGAAGAGATGATGAAATTTAAAGGGATAGCTTTCCACCCTGGAAAGAATAGACTGAGGTCAGGCAATGGCTGACTGAGAAAAGTCAAACAAGTAATAAAAATAAAGAAGCACGATGGGCTAATACCAGGATTGAGCTTGATGAACTGAATGTGAACACCCTGAGCTGGTAGGACTGAATGAACGAGGACTGATTTCACACAGAGCTCCCAAAAGAAGAAAAATAGTAGCTAAAGGAATTTTCTTAAAGTGATAACCCTGAGGGCGAAGAGGAGTCCGGTGTGCTTGAGAGACGCCACAGAGAGGGCCAGCACTACACCAGCTGGGCGCCAGGAGAGGGTGGAGGAAAGGGGTTGAGGTCCCATCACAGAATCACCCAGGACCAGAACGAGAGTGGAAACTGGAGCCACTGGGGTTGTGAATGGGGAGCCAAGGAGCCAAGGCCCAGTGCAGGACAGAGACAGAAAAAAAAGATTTGGGGTCTGTAGTCGCAGTTGGTTGGAAATTCAACCAGAAATGGGGCGAAAGGGAAAGAGCGAGGTGACGAGGGACTGGAATGAAAAAATAAATGGGGGGGAGAGGCAGCAGTTGCTCTTGAGTTGCAAGGAGTTGTGACATCAGAAGTGCTAGGAGAGAACAGCTGACATCATGGCATGTGCAGGGGAGCTGGTGTTTCCCATGGAAAGGTAAAGGTCAAAGAGTTGCTTGTTTGTGTTGAAAGAAGACAGCTCCTACTCTGTCTTGGAGGAGGGCAATGATGGTCGAATTGCCAGCTCCTACTGTGCTAGAAAGGCCAGCGAGCACAAGGAGATGAAAAAAAAGGTATGGTCTAGCAACACTGAGAATAGCAAGATTATAATGTGACTCCCCCTCAAATTTTTGTTTAACAACTCCATGTGGAGGAAAAACAAAGCTATAATGTGAACCTTCTGATTTTTTGCTTACATTGTCCATTTCTTTTTTTCTGAAATTGTTTTTTTATTTCACAGTAATAGAATGTGTCATTTTATAATATAATGATAGAGGCATATTAAAGGGTATTAAGGCTTATTCTTTTTAATTAACTACAGATGCTTAATTAGTGCAGCTCAAGGTAATTCACAGCACATGTTTTAAAGTGTGTAGCCCCACATTCTTTCCACCTTTGATTACAAGATGGCAATAAACTGCTGATTTTTAGAAAGATCAGGGTAAAGGAATAAAAGAAAAAATATTTGGAAAGAAAAACAAGTTCCTTTCAAGTTTTGATTTTCATTACGTATGAACCACCTATAGTTTAACACTATACTGTAAGAAAATACTGTGAGACCATTTACACTGCATTTATTACCATATGAATAATCAATAATAAAATGACTTTCAATTAAATGAGTATTTTGCAAAAAATATTATAAACTTTTTTGAACCCTTAATAATGTAGAAACATGTTCTGAAAATCCTGTAAACTGTAAAACTGTAAACTGAATGCACTTCTTACATAAGAAAATTATGTTGTTTAATTTCTGAAGTACAAACTAATGCTTCAATAGTGGAAAATAAGAGAAGAACATAACTTCTGGAAAATAAGAGTTTAAAATACCTTTTGCCATTCAGACATTTGGTAAGACTTCTATTCTAGTAAAACTTTATTCTGAGCTTAAAAAGAAGATTGTTGAACAATCTCTACACAGTACTATATTTTCTTGGTCTGTTCACTGTTTCTGAAGATATCAACCTGGATACTAAGGTTTGTATGACATCAAAAACAGTTTTGATAGGATTCTTTATTTATTTTGTAATTGAAATGAAACTATTAAGTTGTCACGTGACCTTAATTTAAATGTTATCTCATAAGAATTTAGTCATGCTGTAACTTCTTGTTCAAGAGCAGAAATGTTTAATTAGAATTTTACAGTCCACATAGTTACTTTGTTTTTACAAGTGTTTTTTTGTTCTAAATGTTGCTAAAAACAATATTACACAAAACAATACCATGCACATGCTACATACTAACATATGCTACAATATCTGACTGTGGGAACACACTGTGAAATGTTAAGCTGAATATTTTGTGAAAATATTTCTTCTGGCGTCTGGATTTTAACTAGACAGAAGCAACACCCAGTTCCCATTAGAAGAGAGGGGTCACACTAAGTAGTCCAATCACACAAGTCATGTAAAGTGCATTTATATACATTTAAAACACTGCTACCCATTGTTTTTCCAAGTCTTACAGAATAATTGCTTACTTCACCGCCTCCAGTGTGCCTTGGTGCTCATTGTTAAATATAGAGTACTCTCCAGAGACTACAGAATATATGCAGATACACAAGGAGAATATAACATCTACATGAATAAATCACTTGGTATATACATAATGCTGTTTACATTAAAAAAAAATAATGGTCAATTGAGTAGCATTGTCCGTCTGTGTGATTTAACAGAAATGATGAGGCACCTAGTGTCTGGTATTTAAATGAAAATAAAATTGCCAAAATGAAAATAAAATTATAAATCTATATACATCTAAATTAATGTCCACTCAGAGACCTGCCTGCCACAGACTGTTATAACAACCAAACTGTCACCAAGTCTCAATCATTTGTAAACAGACACATCGGGTGATAATTAGTTAATTAATTTGATTGGTGATGGGTTAAAAATACACATTCTCACATGGGTGTGAAGAGCGTGTTTGATATTTAAAGATGTTAGTGGCGGTTGGGGTTTTGACCATAGTCTGGGAAGGCTGTTTAAGAGACCTGTGTTACAAAGACCAGCTGAATCTCTGAAACAAAGAATACAGCACTATATAGTATCACCACCAGGGGGTTTTAATGTGTTCAGATTCCTGAAGTCACCTTCTTTAAAGGTGGGGTCTGTCACCTAGTCATTCTAGTCAATGAGGAGCACACAATCTGGGTTTAGGTACAGTACATTAAAAAGAACAGTATGGGAAATTCTTCAAAAAGGTACTTTCCAATAACCAGACTAATCCAGAATAGTAAAAACTATCTTTAGGCAAATCAAACTAGAAGCAATACTTCTAATGGACATGTGGTTTGCACACAAGACTGACACATCGTTGACTAAAACAAACTCCAAGCTAGACAGAAGTTCTACTAGATAAAAGTATGACAAGCTTATGGGTCCTTACTTTTATAGATTCTTTAGTGAAAGTGTGGAGTTTGATGCTACTTCATTAGTACGGTATCTTTTGAAAACTGACTTTATGGGAGCCAATAACAGGTTCTATTGTAGGGTTGTTTTTTTTTTGCCAAGCTAAGTTTAACACTATTCATGTAAAAAGTAAAAGTAACTAAAAATACTACTGATAATAATCACAATAACAGTGAGCAACAGACCTGTATATATTCAAGCCAATAAAACAAGTGAGAGGAAAAGAAATTAGGGGGCTATAAAGCCAAATACTGTACTGTATATCCTTTCCATTAATCCAAAACAGTACTCTGTATTGAAATATAATCTTCTCATCCTGTTAGCCTACAAGAAGGTGAAAACATAGTCTTCGGGAGCTTTCATATATGATTATGTAAATGCTTTAAACATTCCTCATTTAAGATCACTATTAAGGTATGCTAGCTTCTCCATGGGCCACATTCACCACTGTGTTTTCCTAACTCACAGTTATTCAGCAGTCAGATCAAAATACACTCAGTACTCTATTTCTGTAACCTCAGATCCCTTCTCTTTTATTCTCAATAACCTCCTAGATAATCTAAGAATTAATTCTAGATTATCCTCCTAGATAATTTTGCAAAAAATATTTACTGTAAACAAGTATGAAAATGCAAATACAGTACAAATACTATGTACTGTACTTACAACTTTTTAAAAATAATGTAAAAATGAAATTAAAAAATATGAATTTGAAAAAAGTTATTTAATTTGAAATAGCAGCTGTCATATTTAAAAAAAACATGATTACATTGTGCGAAACAATTTCAATGATTACACTCAGTGAATTTAGCATACTAGGTATTGCAAAGGGTACTAATATGAGCTAAACACAAGAAAAGAAGGTATTTTACATTGAACTTTAAAGGCATTCATCATTTAAAGGCATTTCAGAAGATTTGCAAAGCCTCCAGAATTGTGTGTGAAGCAAAACTTGCTTTTACTGGCTTTGTACCTCTTACCAGAGAATTTGTATATAACGTGCCATTTAACCAAAACAGAGTTATGTATCATTTCACATGTTGCGTTTTCTGTTTTTATTAAACAAATTAAATGCACATCACAGGGTGATAATATCCCCTTAATATCCCAAGATATAGTTGGTAATTAAGAACCTAAATGTTAGAAAATATGAAAATATATACGGTATGCAAAATGTAATCTGTACTGAACCTTAGTAGTCTGAATAATTCTTACACCCGGACTGAGTTATAGTTATATAATATAGATACAATCGAAGAGTTGATAACCTCTACTTTAAATACTGTATAAAACGTAAGAACAATAATTAAGAAAAATTATGTTTGTTATTCTGAATGTTTAAAAAACTTTGCATTTACAAGTTACAATAAAGCCTACTAAAACTGTAGCTTATTACTACAACTGTAACTGCAGTATTGACAGGAGACAGAGCGAGACCTCACTGATAGTAATTGAAAAGACATTCAGAGCTGGTCAATGTCAGGAATGTTGCAGGACAATGATAGTTTAGCAAGCCCTCAGAGCCCTCAGGCTTTTCCCTCAATAGGATGACTTGACTCTGTATTTGTTATGATTTTTCATCCTGGGGTAAATTGTTTCATTCCTGAATTCATTTTGTGTTTTTACTTAATTTTGTGAGTTTTCACCAAAAAAAGCAGAGCAATGCTGATTTAAAATGGTAGATTAGGAGCAGGATCAACTATGATCAAGAAACTGTCTAACCCATAATGTAAAGATTTACATGAGCTATCTTCCAATAACACTGGATTTTCCTACAGAGTTATGAAATATGTATCATTCTTTATATGGCTTAACCTTAAGTTCAGTTGCTGTCCCTGGCCAACTGGCACTGTGTCCAAAGAGAGATCTACTTAGAAAAACAAGCTCAGTGTATGAGTTTTAAAAATGAAGCAGAGGAATACTGAATATTGCCTAAGCAGCAATAACTCTTATTCTAAAGATGATGTAGAGGGCTGTTTACCAGTATTTGCAAAGCAAACCGGCCCTAGTAAATACCTTTGGGAAGTAATTCTCTACTGTAGTGTACCCCTAAAGTCAATAATAATCTTTGTTGGGAAGTTATGCTTTTTTGAATATACAGTATGGTGTGTTGAATCAAATGCCATGCCCTACTAATCCATTACAAAAGAAGACCTCTCTATGTAACCAGACCCTTAAATATATTATTTAAATTCATCATCAGTTAATAAAACATTTAACTTTGCTGTATATAAACACACTGTGGCATCGAATGAAGGTTTTATATTTGACTGCTCCAGTTATATTGGATAGTTCCAGTGTTGTGAGAAGGAGTGTATACACCAGTGATGGGTTTAACAAACAGCAGGAGAATCAGCATGAGGGGAGCTGTAATACTAGATTAGAATACAGTGCTAGGACCATTGATTGAAAGAGCAGTAAAACAAAGCTGAAAGAACTCTTGACATGAATGACTGTTTCTCTGCAGACTGCACTACACTGGTACCATTCTTGCGCGGTGGCTATGCACATACAGTAACTAAACTGTAAACTGTAACGGCTAAAGCTATAAGCCGTCTGCACAAACCAGAAGGGTTACAGACGCGCACAGACTGATTTTTTTTACGCAACCCAGTCTAAACTAGCTCTCGTCCTAGAGGAAGAATAAATAAATTATCTAATTAGTTCAAGCCAGATGAATGGTACTTTCAGAGCACTGAATAAAGAAGAGATCAAGTCTGGGCGCCTCTATAAAGATTCTGTCACTTTCAATAGCAAAGGCGCTGGCATAAAGTAGCAAGCCCCTCAAAGAGGCCACTGTAAAAACCATGACCCACTTACCATTACAACTACAAGATAATCTGCTACAATAGCATGTCCATCGTCTGTTGAAGGCAGGTACTATAGTGAAGATTCTTAAAAGAAAGAAAAATAACAAAGACGTGCATCCTCCCAAGTTTCTGAAATATTTCCCCCGAACACTTTTCATTTATACAGCTGCTTAAAAGCGGAAAAAAAGCTCAAATAGACGAGTGGAAATCCAACAGATATTGCAGCCGATATGCAAACAGGACCAGGGCAGAGAATGGGATTTGTCTACCATTTGACAGTTTGGCAGAAGTTGAAAACGATGCCAGAGGTAAAGCATTCTGCCGCTGCAAAAAACTGCGGAAAACAGTACAGGTACAACAAGCCACGGACATAAGAGCAGAGACATTCATCTTAGAGGCTTTGAATGTAGCCTATTATTGCTTAAAATGAGATCCTTATCTTTACGGTTCGGTAACCAGGTGCAATCCTTTAATCCTCCAGTTTAGGTGATCGCGGTAAAGAGAAACGGGGAGCCATCTACTGTATATAGGTTGATGTATCTCCGTCAAGTTTTTCTGCATCACCAACGGAGTACTTAAAGGATAACTCCTACCTACTTTCGCAGCAGGTCGAACTGGTCCTGCGAAGTTTTACATAATCGCATAAAACGCTTATACAGTTGAAGCAATTTGCTGCACGCACTGGAAAGAGGAGGGGTCGTAGATCTAATTAGTATACAGCGTGGGAAAAAAACGCTAATTTTTAGTCGTTTTTAGATAGCCTTTTCTCGATTTCATTATTTTAAATAGATTAAAAATTAAAATGTTTAAACTGAGGTTTTTACCCTATTGTTGTTCGATATGCATAGCGCCAAAGCTGATGATGACAATGATGGGGACTGTTGTTTATCGATGCCTATATTAATATTTGCTAGAGATATGGGTCTTGACTGGGATGTGACTCGATCACACAGGCTTCTGGCCACAAGATTAACAAACATTTTTTCCAAGTGAAGAGACAACTGCAAACATGCGTTTGGTCGATACACAGAAGCAAGGGATGGATGAGGAGAAACAGGTAACGACTTTGTAAGGAGTAGCGGCTCCAGAGTTGTTCTAAGTTCAAAGTAATAATTCATTCATTCTTTGCAGAAATTAGGAGCCGGCGACAAAATATTAAAAAGAAACGCAATTCCTTCGACCCATATTTTTTCAACCTATATTTCTCTGCTTATTTTTATTTTTGAATACAGTTATTCGAACATACACATACAGAAGCCTAAAATCACGTAAGAATTGAAAACGCATTGAAATTAGTATAACATACTTCACAGATGTCTTTGAAGTTAATATAGCATAGTAAATAGATAACTTTCATACAATGTCTGTGTTTTAGATATCTGATGATAGTGATTAAAAAATATAGCCTTCTTAAAAAGGGATAGTGTTATGTCAGATAATACAGTACAACAGCGCTACGGAGGCAAACGGAATACCAACTTACCTTTAAATTCCACTACGAAACAGCTAAGCATCACTGGAAACTGTTATAGGTTCAAGCAAAAGTTTCTAAAATGCTACTGTAGATCCACCTTGGTGAAAAATATTGTAATATAATTTTAAAAATGATCTGACATACCTTGGCAGTACCGTATCGCCTGCCACTTGAAGTCCCAGTAAAGCGGAAATCTTTATATTGAGCAAATATCTTCTTGAATGAAATTTCCAATTCCCATTTTCGGTTTCACATAACAAAAAACAGTCTTGCGATGTGTTTTCTGTTTGTTTCCTCCGATACTGGTTTGATGGCTAAGAAGTTGAGTGATAGATTCTGGAATCCGCGTGCACACTGTGCGGTTCACTGAATGCGGGAGCAGCGACGACTGTCTGTTTCCTTCTGACTAGATGGTTTCCCCTCCGCATCTCTCTCTCTCTCACTCACTCGCTCTCTCTTTCTCTCTGTGATTTTCCAGGCTGCAGTTAGAAAAGAGAAGGGGGGAGAGGGGGCCGTCTGTCGGACCATTCAATATCCTCAAATACTTTGCTACTTTTAAGGTATTTTGCTTCCCTGGCTTCAGTGTTCACCGCATTTGCCTACAATACGAAGCAATTCCTATGAATTAGCTATCAAAGGATAGTGACTGTTACGGTTTTATAAAGGTTAACCCCCCCACCCCTATTCAGAGGACGTTCGTAATGCGCTTTAATATTTCTTAACCTTATTAGCAAATGCATTAAGGCACTAGTGCTGGTAATGGATGGCACGCAGATACATGTGTTATGTAAAGGATGTGGCATTACAGTTAGCACAGCTTCCTCTGGGGTCTTGGGTTCTATTCTAGACTGGAATACCTACTGTTCTATGTGGAGTTTACATGTCCTCCCCATGTTTGTGTGTGCAATTACTCTGGTTTCCTCCTGCTTTCCAAACACAAGCTGACAAGATTAATTCTTGTCTCTAAATTGTTTCTGTGTGCACGCACCCTGAAATAGACTGGTGTGCGAGTGGTGTACTGTACTGAGAAAAGTCTGACTTTGTGTCTTTTTGCTTCCAGGATAGGCTCCAGATTTCCATGACTATTACCAGGAATAGACTGCTTTCTGATAATAGTGTGGTTTCTAACTTGCTTTTTTAAATTAATCATGCTTCAAGGATTAGTTTATCAGTCAAACCATTGCCAATGACTTTTCTAAATAATATTATAAGAGAAAGTGTGTCACTTACTGTAGGTTTTGCAAAGAAACTAAAAATAATTCTTGTTTCATTTATATTTCTCTGTTACATTTGAACAGTGATTGATTATTTGCCAGAAACAAGTGAAACAAATCTAATAAAAACAGGAAGTTTGGTTAGTTTCATGCAGATTTGGGTCACAACACATTTGCTGTTGTTGTTTTTTTTGAGAACCTAACAGCCCAAATAATCAGCATTATCGGACTTGTGAGTTTGAATGCTGCTAACAATCTGCTGTTGATGCTATCAGCTGTAAAGTCAAGATCAAAAGTCATCTCATTGCAGAAGTTACAGAGATTTCCTCATTTTAATAAGGCAGTATTGTGTATTTCAGCATGTTTATGTTATTTATGAATAGTAGCTGACTCTGAGCTAGTGCTGCTTCTCAATGTCATTTGGCCATGATTATCACATTTCAGAGCTACAGCTTGCTGAACTTGTAGTGAGCCAGGAGTGGCTAGGTAATATGAATGACCTGGTAAATAATACCAGGACATAAACAGACACATTGCTTTATCTGTGGATCCTGTGTAAAATGCATCTTTCACAGTATTCTACTGGATGTTTTGTTTCTAAAGGAATGATGAGATACAGTAAGATCACTTCATTAGCCATATACAATTTCTTGCATCAGGAATTAGTCTTTTCACATACCCCAGCTTGAGACACAGACACAGAGAGAAACTTGGGGTTAGAGCACAGGGTCAGCCATTGTACAGCATACCTGGAGCAGTTGGAGTTAAGGGCCTTGCTCAGGGGCCCAACAGAGTAGGATTCCTCTGCCAGCCATGGGATTTGAACCAGCAACCTTCTAGCCACAGGTGCAGGTCCTTGGCCACAGAGCCACTGCTCCACCCCGTGTCCTGAAAATGCATTAAGACCATTAGCTTGTTTCCAGTCCTGGATTTTTTCAGAAAGGTGCCTTGTCTCAAGGAATCCAGGTTGAATGTTTTATGATTGAAAACCTGCTAGGAATGAGCATCAGATCCATATTCATTAAACAGATAATCATTTCTGTTTCAAGTACATCTTGCTCCTAAATTACTTTCTTAATATACTGTAACATGTTCAGAGAACTACTTATTAGTAACAGCTGTGGCACCTCTGAGGCTATCCGGGAAACAAGGCAGACTACACTCTGGACAGGACACCAGTCCTTTGAGTCAGTATCCTGGTAGCTCCTCCTCCTGTTTTCCTTACATGGAGATCTCTGGGAGTTCCTCCCTCTCTGTCAGCAGTGGGCAGGGCAGTTCCTTCAAACTCTGTGCCTGAGGGAAAATTCATTTTGGCTGGAGAATGAGGCTCATTTCTACATCTGTGAAACTTTGTGGACTTCAGGTGTCACCACATCTGTTGCAGCCTTTGGACAACTTACTCCATTGCTTAGTGTGCTGTCATTGTGCTCCTATACTACCTTCTTTTAACCTCTCTCCACAAGCCCTCATCTTGTCCAGAGAACATCTGTAGCATTTCTCAGTAGCCCTGGTGAAGATCCTCCCTCTCATCCAGCCATAGCCAGGGTAGTGTCCTCAGGTCCTTCATCCAGTGCAAAGCCGACATTTTCTTTTTTTGTTTGAAGCTTTTGTCTATTCCTTCATTCCTTGTCAAGTTCATTGACACTCATTTGCCACTAAAGTGCACAGTTTCCAAAACTATGCATCGTGTTGCCTGTTTTCTCCACTATTTGTGATACCACATGGGGTGGCATATGGCTCTGGGTCTCAGACCACAAAAACACAAAGGTTTCTATAAGGTGCAAAACTGTGCTTTTTTATTTACAGTGCAAGAACATAAGTATCCAAATCAAAACAAAAGCCTAAGACCTTCTACAGAACTCAGAGTCACCTTTCCATTCTTAACTAGCACTCAGGCAACTAAACTGCTTACAGACTTTCATAATGTACCAAACAAAGCAAAAAAACAGTTCGAACTGCAAATCCAGATAACTTTAGTCATCACTTGATGGGGCACTCTCTCACTCTTCTTCAGTCTCTTTTGGCTTCCTCCTGGGGTGAAACTGCATCTCCCGGTCTCCACACCCTGTCTAAGACCATGGAGGGCCTGGAGTCCAGTTCTCCAGTTCTGCTTCTACGTCTTTGCAGCAGCTCCTCACATCACACACCAGGACGTCTTGCCCTTACTCATCAATAGGATCACGGGACCAATTGACTTTATGAGGCTGGCCAGTTGGCGACAAGACAGGTCCAGAACTTCAGGGAACTTCAGATCCAGCATCTTCCTCCCCTCTTACTGCAATGCCAATAATACACATGTTGTTTCTGACATTGCAGAGGGCACTGGGAGTCATGTAGACTTCTGTGTTTCCTTTGCATTTTATTGCGAAAGGGTCCAGGCATAATTTGAATAATGTCAACTGTGAAACCTCTCAGTCATGCATTCAAGCTCTTACAGCTGTTTTTACTGAAATGGGACCAACCATGACAATATGTTGTTCTGGAAAATGTTTTTCTGTGTTCATTGGATGATAGAGATACCGTAACTGGGATTCTCACACTGATGTTGAGATATCTAGATATCTCTTTTGCTCTGATAGGGAAATTTGTACCCTTGTTACTGTGCCCTGGTGCCAAAGCAGAATTAGATAAAACATCTGCAGACAAAAAAAAATGTTTTTTGGATTCTTAGTTATAGTAGTCCCACTAAATAATGTTAATACTTCATGCTTCTGTGTTTTCAAATTATACCTTTTACATTGCTTAAGTTAGAGGCAGTACCTTTTTTTTTCAATTAAGACACATGCAAACAAACATTTCATCATAATTCCAGTCAAATTTACTTTTTTTTTATTCAGTGCTAATCCTAGTTTTCAAATACAGTAAATGTGCTGAGCTTAGCAAAGCAGTATGGTAAGAATAACATGATAAATGCATGCATGCAACTACTGTACCTTACCACCCTTCCTTCTTTTTTCCTCCCTGTCTTTCATTCCGTCTGTTAGGTGATGTCAGCTTTCCAATTTGAAAACATTATTTCATACATTTAATTTTGAATGAGGTCAAAGTATAAGATAAAAATATTCATTCCAATTTAAAACACATTTTCCAGTCATTTAAGCCTAATTAAGGATTGTTTCAGTTTCTTAACCTGAATGCTTGAGGTTATATGAAAAAGAAATTGCTATAGATTGTGAGCAAAAACTTTCAACAGATTGCAGTGAGAGGTTTAGACCTAAATAAAGAACTGAATTAAGTTAAAAAAACAACATCATTGAAATGAAGTGTCATGTGGATTTGCAGGGCTCTTGAACTTTAAGGGCATACTTTGCTCTCATTGTTAAATACAATTTAATAATGGTTTGAATTCATCCTTTTTAGAGTAAAGAATTACATACCGGATTATATATATTTAATTGCACATTTCTGCTTCTGAAAATTCCAGTTATTTAATTGATTATTAAAAGTGAAATGATAAATATGTTGTCAGGTTTCTCTGTGATCCCTACAGTAAGTGGCTAAACATTTTTATACACATATTATTTTATATAAACAACTGCTACCTCATGGACTTACCCAAGTATTTACTAATATTGGAAGTTTTTTAGCGAAGTATTTCAAATAAAATACAGCTTAAAAGTTAGTCATAATACAATCCTTGTCTGGAAGAGAATTGCTTGAGAGGTTGTCAGAAAATATGGCACTCAAATCAATGTGACTCTTTGAAGCTGGTAGTACTTCATTTGTAACAATGATGTTCTAGATGATAAAACTGCCAGGATTTATTTTTTTAATCATGAAAATACATTCTTCCTGTCACATCTGCTTCAAAGCCAAGAATGGAAGTCAACAACAACAGAGCACAGGATTGTGATAGTTCCCTGACAGATAATCAAGACTTTCATGCAAGCAAAACTAAGTGCTGATGAGGGGAGTGATAATAAATTTAAAAGATTTCCTTATGTTATAATGCATTAATATGTGGTACTTCTTTTATGTCCATCAAAGCACCATCAAAGTTCAGTTATTCAAGTAAGTGATTGAAAATTCTGATATCTGACATAAAGGAACAAAGTATAAGCTAGTTACCTGCCTGTAGTAACAACTGACCTTCACTAGACTGATATGGGAAGCAAAGAAAGGGCAGCTTCCACTGTAATTTGCCTTTCAAATGTTCAGCGTGTCTACCTTTCAAACCTTAAAGCTATAGATAAGCTTTGATTGATGTTAAAGAACAAATATATCTTGGCACACATCAGTTTTCCATTTATTGCAGGGAATGAATGAAACAAGACAGGAAGGAGAGTTTTTTTACTTATTTTAATGATCTGGTTATATGTTATAAATGGGAACCATTTTATTTTTAAAGTGTGTTGCAATGTTTTTTTTTACACATAAAAGAAGGCTTGTTTTTCCAGTCTTCTTCCTCTTTTCTGGTGTGTTGCAGGCTTGTTTTTTCAGACCTTCAGCTATTTGTCAAGTTATCATAAATAACTCTCCATGAACGCATAAGGAATGAGAAGTAGCCCCCAAGAGTTAAAGATACATGATTTCACCATGGCAATGTCAGCTTATACACTTTTGTTTTTGTTTCTTGATATTGCCACATATTTATTATTGGATCTTTTACACCCTCATAATTCAGAGAAATCTAGCTAAATTTGTCTTCTTAAAATCTTTAGGCTTATGTTGATTGTTACTGTATATGTGTGGCTTTGCATTGGAAATGTATTAATATGGTTACATGCTTACTGGGACTGCATGTCATTTATTGGAATCTGGACAAGCTGTCACTGAAATACCTGTAAAATTCCCTTAAGAGTTTAAAATGGGAAATATACTACTGTATGTCAATCTTATTGACATGAAAATAAAAGCTGCCAGCTATGAATTGACTTACTAATATGCTTGTGTCTGCATCCATTTCCAAGGTATATAAAAGCAAAGGCTTAGAGGTAGGATAGGGTGCAGTCGCTCCATGGACAAGTGTTATATCAGTCACCAGCCTTTTCAGACATTTAAGGAGGACCCTTCCAAACACATACAGAAGTTTCCAAGCTAATACAGTAAGAGACATCAAAGAGCCTAGAAAATTAAACTCATTTCATTAAGAAATGCAGCCAGCACTGAGCAGCTAGAGGAATTTCTAACCTCTTCATTCAATTCATCTGGGGGGGGGCAGAGCCTAGTCCAGCAAGCAATGGGTGCAAGGCCGTATTCACTCTGGATGGGATGCAAGTCCATCACAGGGCACACACAGACACAAACACACACTTGCACCAGGTCCAATTTTTCCAGAAGCCAATTAACCTAACAGTATGTTTTTGGACTGCGAGACGAAACTGGAGAACCCAGAGGAAACCCACGTGAATATGGGGAGAATATACAAACTGTATGCAGGGCCCCTTAAGCTAACCAGTGCTCCACCTTGCCACCCTAGAGAAATTCCTCCAGAAAGAAGTTAATAAGGCTGCAAAATGTGTTCCTTTTGGAAATAATTAATGCTCAGGTGCAATAAAACTGTCTGCATTTGATTTGCTTTACAAGGCATAGTCAATAAATCACTCTCTCTTGAATTAGGAAGCAAATACTGGTAAATGTACTTTGCAGATAAAGGAGAGAAGTATAGTTTTGATGTTCTTTGCTTCAGTGTCTGGTTTTGCAAATTCTTCATTACTACTGGCAACAGTTTCAAATGTATGGGGTTATTTCATCAGTATAATACTTACAGTATAACACTCTTGGTATTTCTGTTATTAAAACAAGAGTTGTAAGAGCCCTTTTCCATTTTAGTTGCTTCAGCATGTTATCCTGAAAAAAATACTGACAACGCTCTCGTTCCTTCTCTTATCTGTTGCTTTCCTTTACTTTATGAAAGGTCTGTTCACTTTGGCAGCATCCCCCTCTTTAAGAAAAGAAACCTTTCTTTCCCTTTCTTTCTGTTCTCCTTCCAAAGAACGTACTCCTCTTTCTCAATTTTTTGGCACTGCCCTTGCATGAGCTCATGCTGCTGGTTCTCTCTCAACAGGCACAAGTGAAGAAACAGAGGAAATGCTCACTTCGTGCTGCTCAGGTTATGGCTCCTCAGATAACCAGGCCTTCTCAGCTGCCGAAAGACAACAGAAGGATTTGCAGCACCTATTATGTGACTGGCTGTGCTGAGCGGAACTCTGTGTGGTTGTTGGAGGACCTCTGGTGTTCTTTGGCACACACTTACTTTGTTGGCTTGCCTAGTTATAGAGGTCAAGGCCATGCAAGTGGACCTCTCCTGTTTTTTACTTAAGACCCCAGCAGTTTTGCTTTTGGTCCTAATCTCTCAAGTCTGAAGAACCTGTTTGCCCCCAATAATCATTGGCACTCAACAGAGTCCTTCTTGAAAAACTATGTAATTGTTAGTTCTGAGGTAGATCAAGCCTTTTCAAGATGTGAGTCCTTTTCAAATGTACTAGGTAGTGCATGTTCAGGAGCATGCACCTGTTCCCTCACAAACTGGTCATGCTGAGCTACAACTTGTTGCAGATGTGATTCTCAAGATTCAGACTATCTGGGCTACTAGTAGGAGGCCCACAGCCATGACAGTTAGATTTTGCCAGCATTGGTTGATACAGACCTGAATCCCTGGAATCTACAATACTGCCATTTCAAAAGTGTGGGTGAGTCTTTGAAGCCCCATTTCTATCCAGATCCTTTAGGGTACAAAGCATAGAATATGTGCATGGAGCCCTTTATTTCAGGGTAATTTAAGCCTCAGCAGATGGAAGAACTTAATTTTTTTCTATTAAACCATATTTTTGCTGGCTATTCCTCTTTCAAAACAAAAAAAGGTCACAATTTTCTGGTGAGGGATGCAGAATTGATCTCTCCCACTAGATTCTACTTCAGAATGAAGGGGGAAAAAATTGGTTCGCCTGAAAGCTTATTTTCCTGGCAGAAAGAAGTAGCTACCTAGGCTTTCAGTTCATTTGCTAGCATGCACATTGCAGGTTGTCAGTGAAAGAGGTAGAGTGGTAGGAGGGAGAGATAGCCCAGTCAGAAGTGTGACACCCTTGTCAGCAGTGTTGGTGTAAATGCTCAATTCTCCATCCCTAGAGGGAATGATGTCCCATGGGAAGGTGGCTACTTTTCAAAACAAAAGGAAGCAGTTATTGTTTTTCCTTTTTTTTCTCATCCAAGCTGCCTCAAGCTACTTATTGTCCCCTGGGCTGTAGCAGTAGGTGTGCCATATCAATCTGCAACTCACAACTGGCAATCTACTGAAGCTAAGCAGGTATGAACCTGGTCAGTACCTGGATGGGAGACCTCCTGAGAAAAACCAAGGTTGCTGCTGGAAGGGGTGTTAGTGGGGCCAGCAGGGGGTGCTCACCCTGCGGTCCATGTGGGTCCTAATGCCCCAGTATAGTGACAGGGACACTATATTGTAAACAGGTGCTGTCCTTTGGATGAGATGTAAAACCGAGATCCTGACTCTCTGTGGTCATTAAAAAAAAATACCAGGGTGTTTCTTGAAAAGAGTAGGGGTATAACCCTGATGTCCTCGCCAAATTTCCCATTGGCCTTTATAATAATCCTTCTCCTAATAATCCCCATCTTAAATTGGCTTCATTACTCTGCTCTCCTCCCCACTGATAGCTGATGTGTGGTGAGTGTTCTGGCGCACTATGGCTGCTGTCACATCATCCAGGTGGGGCTGCACATTGGTGGTGGTGGAGGGGAGTCTCCATTACTTGTAAAGCACTTTGAGTGGAGCATCCAGAAAAGCGCTATATAAGTTTAAGCAATTATTATTAAAATGATTATTATGTTTTGTCCTCTCCTGGATTGACATTGGTTACATACTGCTGCTTTAGGCATGAAGTTTTTTACTTTCTCTACAGAGATCCTGTAATCTCAATTCAAGATACAACTAATCCCATTATCTGCCATTGCTCTGAAATATTGGGTGAAAAATTCAAGTAAATTGCAAAGTAATTTATCAGAATATTATTATTAGAATTCTGATTGAAAATCCTGTACCCTTTCCATAAAACCCCATGGGAAGAATTTCAGTTCATTTGCATTGAATCCAATTCAGAATGCTGTAATATTCCTGAAGAGTCAGTGTTATTTTCTTCTAAAGATAAACAGCACATTAGAATAACCCTCCTCACTGACAATTTGGAGTTCATGACACCATTCCAGATTTTACTTTAGTGCTACAAAGCAATCTCTGATAAGGTTTTGAAACAGTACAAAGTTTGAAATGGCTTGTCACAGCACAGAATTCTCAGATCCTGGAGTCTACATCTGGCAGAACCCATCATAGTATAGAAAGGGAAGACGGAGCATTAAATTTACATTCATGATGTCATTAGTTTCTCTTTAGTTTAATTTGTACTATATATGAAACATGTCAAATAAGAGTTTAGTGTTCAATTTCCTTAATATGTACCAGAGTTAATCCCTAAGGTCAAGATCTGTGATGATTTTAAATTGAGGGTTAGTTGGGACTTCCGATGAACAACTAGTATGAGGAGTTTTAAATATATTGTAGTATTGTGTTGTACTTTCATAAGGGTACAGAAGGTACTGTATACAATATATCAGAAACATTGAATGCTTATGTAATAATATGTTTTTTCACCAACACATGGTTATATTGTCCTTGCCACTCCTGTGACATAGCCCCAGGAGGGCACTGGGGCAAAATGTCAGAATAAGGGAAAACAGTGATTTAAATGAAAAATAAATAGAAAAATGAAGTGACCCACCCAACCAACTTAAATGATTGTTTTTATGGTTTTATTACTGAGCAACAGCTCCTGTCATTTTTAAGAAATGTTTGCTGCATCTACAGCTCCTTGTTTTTTTAAAAGCACTAATATAAATAAAAAGCAGCACTATTATTTGTACCTACTGATGAGGTCCCCAGTACAAAAAGAGTGAAATTGCTTTAATTCAATGTTCACTGGCAAGGCTGGAGGAGACATATTAAATGTGCACACATCTGACTAATGCAATCCATCCTATACTTCTAGCCCCCTAAGGAAAAAGGGCACTGTTTAAACTGTTACAAGCACTAATAACTTTAATAGCCATGTTTCCTCTATAAAAGGAAGATGGCTAGTCCTTGGGGAGTACAAATGGTTTGCCGAATTGTGCTGTCTCTTTATCAACAAATCAGTGTCACTGGAGCCCTTTGCAGGAAAAGATAGCAAAGGAACATGCAAACTTGGATTTTTTAAAGGACAGCTGACCTACTATCATATTAAGTCTCTATGGCATAGTATATAATAGACGTAAGACTGCAAAATGCATAAACCCAGATTAAAATGATACAAGAGGCTGGTTTGTAGGAGACTTAAAAACAGCAGTAAGGACTGCAATTCCCCACTTATTTATTTTTTGTTGCCTACTCAAATAGAACATTCACACAACGTTTTTCCATGGGATAACATTAGTTTTTAGGCTTCATATTTGTGATACAAGGTATGTTCAGCATTCATCTACTGTGCTGTTTTATTTTTAACCTTCTAAGAGATTGCAAAACACCACAGGAGCAGTGTGGTTGTTTGGAAAGTATACAGGAGGTGAAACACACACACACATTTATCTACAGGAGAAACAGAATACTTCACTGTCCCGTGTGAGGATCGAACTCATGACCTTCAGATGGCAAAGACTGATGTGCTACCTACTAAGCTAATGAGGATGGGAAGGCAGTGTGGAGTAGTGGTTAGTGTTTCTAATCAGATGGTCAGGGGCCCAAATACCAGGGAAGCATATTGGTCCCTTGAACAAGGTACTTCACCGAGGAAGCTCTAGGAAGGCCAGTTGTATACATTTAAAAACACTGGTAAGTATAAATCCCCTTCGTGTCATATTGGATAAAACCATCAGTGAATTTAATTGCAAATGATCATAAATAACAGCCTGTTCTCTGTACAAAAGACAGAAACCAAGACTTCTGTACTGGCGCACAGCACCTCTGCACTGTGAGTACTGAGCTTTTGGCTGCTTGATGACATCCATCAGTACTGTATGCCAAACATTCACATTTGGGTTTCCATTCATTTTATTCATATGCAAGCCTCCATTGAAGGTACTGTAGATTGTGCTAAGGCTTTGTGTCACTCACTATTTATTTCAATCAATTTATAAGGGAAAATGCTGCCATCTGCAATTATAATTCAAGTTCTAATGCTCAGAAATAATTTATGTGGATTATTAAATGCAAATACCAAGAAATCTTTCCTGGTCAGTACTGGGATGGCAGGTTTGTGAGGTGTTGATGGACAAGAAGGTGGCTTCCTTCTTCCCTCTGGGCCACAGTTTTGAATAAAATGTCCTCAGTGAGGTGGCCGGGAAATCAATATCAAAATCAGATGATTGAAGATACTGTATATTTATTAGGCCTCTGTGCTCAAATGTTAGTTCCTAGAGCCTGTTACAAATTCGTCCATACAAGAAAAGCTGATAATTTTCTTACTTATGTATGTATCTTCTCACTAGGCTGTGCAATCTCAGAGGGATATAGAGTTGTGCTGTTTCAGGTTATTCACCGTTTTTTTCTAGTTACCGTTATGTTTTCTGTTTCCTTGATTATTGTGACGCTTTGTAGATATTTCCCTTTTACTGGCATAATTTTTCAACTTCCATCCCTCTGTCAGCCATAAGAATATAAGAAAGGACATAAAGAAAAGGAAGCCATTCGGTCCATCTGTCTAACTGCTTGTAGCTAGCTGAGCTGAGGATCTCATCCCACCTTTCCTTGAAAGAAGACAGATTACAACATTTGATCAAATTGCTGGGTAGGTTGATTTAGACTCCCACAATGCTTAGTGTAAAAACTAAAAACGTCCTGTTCTCAGTTTAATGTGCTTAACCTTAGTCTGCTTTTATTATTCTGATTTTTTGTTTCATTGTTGAATCTCAAGAAGTCCACTGGTTGGGCATTACCAATGATGTTGAGATCTTGACTACTTGAATCAGGTCCCCCAATCATCTCCTCTGTTCAAGAAAAAAAGATTAAGGTCTTTTAGCCCAACATATTCCTTTAGGCAGTTATCTGGTCACTCTTCTCTGGAGCGATTTCATTGATGCAACAGGTTTTAGCAATGTGATGATCACAGTTATACACATTATTCAAAATTCGAAATTACTTACCAGTACATTACGAAATTACTTACCAGTACATGTTGATAATATTAAAATATTATCAACATGTAAGAAAGATGAGTATTCTGAGGACAATAAATGAAATAGGAAAAATATGGAAGTCTGAACATATAAAGGAATACAATAAAGGAAGACAAGTACTATATGCACAGCAAAGGTGAACAGAGATTGAATGTCTTGCAAAAACAAAAACTGTACTGGTACCGGTAATATATGTAGTATATGCAACTGTATTATTATAGTACCACTGGTATTTTTTCAGAAATTTATTTCAGGGATTTATTTTGGGGGGCATGTGAGAGAATTCACTATATACTTAAAGCTTACCCTCTGGGGTTTTTTTTATAATAATACTATTATGTTTCAGAAAGATTTTAAAGAGGCTGAAACTGCTATACAATAGCACACACAGTACAACAGAAATAAAAAGAAAGAAAAAAGGGAGAAACATACAGTAGCAAACTGACCTAATTAAAGTAAATAATACATTAAAAGCTTTAGTGAAAAGACATGTTCTTAAGTGAGTTTTAAAAATGTTAACAGTCTCTAATGGATTTTAGCAGTGTGTTGCAAAGATGTGGTGCTATACACAAAAAAGCTCTATCGCACTCTGTAGCTTGCTCTTCCATACATTAAGAAGGCCTGAATCAGCAGATCTAAAGTTAAGAGCTGGTTTATTTTAGGGCAATACAAGAGAATCAACTGTAGATCAGGGTTATGGCCACAGGTATAAATGAGAGCTAAAGCCTGTTTGTTTATAGATTTGGAAACCTGTGGGGTGCTGAGGGGTGTAATTGGTCCCGAAAGATCAGCACCAATGATTTTCTGAAATGTACTTCACAGCAACGCTCCCCAGTTTGTTCTTACTCCTCAGAGTCAGATTCCAAAACCAGCAGGTCAGGGCAAACATTAAAGCAGATTAAATTAAAGTCTGATAAAACATGGTCAACGATGAATTATCAACCTTAATATGTTTAATCCTCCTTAAGAAAAATAGACACTGTTGTCCTTTTTGGAAATAGAATCAACATTTGCCTCAAAAAAACAGTCCCTAAATACTTATATTTACACTATCTACCATTTCCATTGATTCTCCCCTGACCCAGGTTTGAGTGGGAGTCTGAAGGTTCTTCCTGAAACTGTTTGCCATGTCTTTGGTCTTAGAGACAACCAACTTCAAATAGTTTTTAAAAAGTGTCCAGTAAGGCATTACAGTAGTCTAAACTTGAAGATATAAACATGTGTATTTATATTTCAGCATGCGACAGACAGAGCAATGATTGAAGAAGATGTTCTTAAAATGCACTTCAAAAGACAACATGGGGTCAAAACACCAGTTTTGTCATTTTCACTAAAGGTTTATTTTCAGCATTGTCAACAACACTGAAGTTGCCAGCTTTACACATCTAATGTCACATCTAATGAGCCCATATGCATCAGTTTAAGTACAGCTAAAAGGCTTTTAGGATGCAAAACAATTATAGCTTGCAGTTATGCTTTTTATATTTTTACTATTTTTCAACTTGCTGTTCTTGTCATGTATCACCTTGACTTCTTCAGACGACCTTAAAACTGCTGTGGTAGTCACCATACACTCCACTGATAGAAATGATTTATTTTCATGCTGAAACTTTTTTGAGCTCCAAATTTGTTAGAATTCAGAAACTGTGATACAAATATTAATTTCCCTGATCATAACCTTGTAACTTATAAAATGCTGTGCACCTGAATACCCTGTACCTTATTTTCTCCAAGATTTAATGCACTGCAATTTGATTGTAACACAATGTGATTTTACAATTATACAGTTTCTTCATTTAGGAAATTCACATTATTTTATATGCTTCTGAGAATTTTAAATTAGTATAATTAAGGAAGGTAGATACACTAAATAAATGTGGTTATAGCTTGTGTTGCTTTTATATCAATTATAAAAAGGAAAAGGTGTTTTAATATTGATGAGCTGTTTAAATGTATGCATAATCCCTTAGTGAATGACTTCACTGTTTGTTTTAAAAGAACAGTAATTGAATACAACTGTACTTTTTTAAAAAGGTTTTCTTAAAAGCAAAACCATTGCATGAATGGTTTGCAGGATTTAACCAAGCTTATCTCACCAGGTAAGTAGGCTGAAAAAGTGTATCTCATAGGAAGTAGCATGCTATGCTTTCTTAAGTCTGCAGTAACCCCAGTGTGTTTGTATCGGTGGCATTCCATTCCCATTTGTATTAAAAATGAATATAATGAGGGCATATTTCACAGACATCCTAGTACAGTGGGCTTTTTTGTGATAGCCCAAGTAGATATAATTACAGGAAACATAACAGAAAATTAATACCTTACTCAGCGTAATTTGTGGAGACCGCTCCTAGACTGCACCATACCAAAAGCCCATGTGCTTGGTTGTTAAAATCAGGTGCAGTAATGTTTTTTAATCTTTGTTTCCAAGATAATGGTTTTATATGGCATTAAGAGTGCACAACATGGCTTTAGGGAATACTTTCTTTAAAGGTGTCAATCCTGGCACAGGGCTCCAGAGAGAATGCTTCTTCTCATGTTATAATTTCTGTTGTATCTTTCTACAGTATATTTCAGTCTGACTGCTTTGTTACATGCTATGAGGCAAGGCAAAAATAGCACTTGGCAACTAAGAAACGATAAGAAGCCTACTCATTTTTGGTGTGCAGCAAAACATTTTTTCCTGGTACTAATTTGGAAATGAAGTAGAAAAAATCATTTGAGCCCTTGATTACACATCTTAACTTGATCCCTTCTGATTGGGGAATGTGATCATGTCAGTTTTCTACTCATTAATCATTGATCGGAAACTCCATTTTGAAAATTATTTTTAAAGGGCTTTCTTTAATTTTGTTAAAAAGCATGCTTATGTCAGTTCTCACTGTAAAAAAGCATCTCCGCTTAATTAAAGCACACTTGAACTTCAATTTAAGACCCCTATGATTAAATCAATTGGCATCACTGACCCATATCTGCAATACACAGTCACTATATATTTTCTGTATGGCTGCAACCTTAGTTTTCTTCTCTGTTTTGTTGATGCCATGTTTGTGAGCAGTTGCATTTGCAGTTGCATCTCACTGAGATGTTCTGGATTTTCAATCTCTTTCTCTTTAAACTCACTGCACCTGCACATGGTTATAGCTTTTGCTGAATTGTGTTGCAAATTCAGTGCAACAATATGGAAAAAATGCTTGAGCAACAAAATCCCATGTTTTGGATCTCATAGTATCTTTGAATTAAAAAATAAATGGTACTTGTATGTTGAAAAGAGCAATTGAGATTCTACCCATGTTGTTTTTCCACAGGATGGTATAGATATGATCATTTTGCTGGTAGCAATATCTCTTTTAAACACACTGTAGGGTATTGGTTAGATGTTAAGAAAAATAATGTCTTGCAGGTGCTTTGCTGCTTACCTTTGCCAACATGCTTGCTTCATTTCCTGATCCACCCTAAGGATTGTGTTTGACAATAAATATCATTTTAAGAAGAGAGGGAGGCAGAGAAAAATGGGAAAGAGAAAGGAAGAGAGGAAAATGGCCAGTTGTCATTGGAAAAAAAGCTACAGAATATGTTACATTGTAAGTGTCAAAATCAAGGAAAGAGGCATGGTTTCTGAATTGTCTAAATGTGCAATTTAAAGCTCATGTATTGCTTATATCTGTATGCCATTTCCTACAAGTGAGACAGGGATAACTTATTTTCAGCTGTTCAGCTGTTGCACACACCCAGGTTGGAAATACCCAAAGCCCTGCTGTATAATTAAATGTTAAATGAACCCAGCCAGCTGGGATATCTTTAGGGTTAATGAGTCAGTCTGGAAGTGTGGGTCTGGAAAATGAGGAATCACATGGATTGTTTTTTCTACCTGCAGGGCTAAGCAATAGTCAAACTGAAGTCAAACTTTGCATGAGGCTTTGTGCAAGTCATTATTTCTCTAACACAAAAACAGCTCTATTTGCATTGTGTTCCCGTCAGTTTCTATTAGGTTCCCATCGCTGATGGAGACAGCCTACAAGCTTGAAGTCTGATTCACCTCATGTTTCTGCTTTTTAATGTACACCTGGGGCATTTATTGCAGATACTGAATGCTTTGGAAAACTGGCACTCAGATAGCTGAAAATATAGGTGTTGTGTGTATATAAGTCTTTGTGTCTTTCTGCTTTTTTATTTTTTCTGTTTTGTTATTCGTTTGTTATTTTTGCAGATCAAATCAGAATTTATAGAGATAATGGAATGCCTATAATGAGCTACAGTATAATGTAAAAATGGAAATGGAAATGCCTAGTACTTTCATTATATGTAAAATCTTTCATGAAGCAGCTCTGTCTGAGTGGCAGACCTGTTCTCAAGTAATGTTATATTTCTGTCATGAGTACTGTGACTATGACAGAAAAAAACACCTCTCACCTAATGGGCAACAGTAAGGAAGTCCCTCTCCCCTAACGCACCAGAGTAAAATGTGTTACTGATCTTTGACGTCACCCTCTGAATACACACACCAAGCAGTTAACACCTTTCTCAAACTGAACCACTCTGATCTTACACAACCAACAACTTTTGCAGTCCTGTGTGTCTTAAAGCCTAACCTGATCTCCTGTGAGAGCAAAATATTTTCTAGAGGATAACAGCAGTGCCTCCTTCAGTGAACACTGCTCATTGTTTTTTCCTTCCTTGGTGGAAACAATGACTTCAAAGCCAGGAGTCTCCAATGTTACTACGAGAAAAGGTGGGCAAGGAATTCATGTCTGGGGCTGTACTGCTCTCACACAGGCTTTCACTTCACTGGAGGGTATAGCAAGCATGTCTCCCTCAAGGCCTCTTCATCAGAGATCAGTGGCTGCTTTTCTTTTATAAAACAGCATTTTGAGTGTTAATGTCATTTGAAAATCAAAACTGCTTTCACAGCATCTCGGTACAGTGAATAAAGAAAGGTCCTCAAGGCTTGCCAGGAACTCAGGTCACTATGAATTAAGGCAGGGGTTCCCATTCCTGGTACCGCAGGACCACACATCTGCTGGCTTTGATTCCAGCTGAGCTTAATTACATAATTGAAGCTTTAATTGAAACAACAAGTTGCTTGATTGGAATAATTTACCTTTTTTTTTTTACTACTCCCGATCTTCATACATTATTTTACTTATGAAATGTAGTGGTTAAAAGGCAAACTCCAAAGTATTTAAGAGCTAAAAAATAGTCAAACAGTTCAAATTAATCCTGTTATCAAGTCAGTTTAAGATTCAGTTGTATAACCAAGAGCTTGACTTCAACAAAAGAAGGGGGTGTCTGGGTCCAGGACCGGAATCTGGTACCCTTGCATTGTGACAATGTGGAAGAATAAGAAAACTATGGGGAAAACTGTTCATTTTTATCAGCTTGTGAATATCTATATATTTTTTTTATATTTAATAATACAATGTAAATTGAATATGTATAATAACATAACATTATTGTTACATGCAGTTAAATATATATATCTATAATAATATTATCTTAATATGTTAAATATGGCCTGATAGTCAAAACACGCAGCTCCCATGTTTTATATAAAGTTTCCAAGTTTCATATAAAGCTTTGCTTCCTGTGGTCATTTAACCACTTACATTCCCAAGTATATTAATGTTAATTAGTCAAACTCACAACATGGTTTGTTAGAGATACAAGATGACTCTGTTACATGGCTAAGAATTAAAAATATCATTATGATCTACCTGATAGAGTCAACAGACATTACTTGTCTAGTTTTCAGCAGGAGATGGTCTTTTGGTATTATGTGGTGAATGTCCTGTAGATCAGTCTTTTCTAGTGTTTAAGAACCATTAATAAAATCAACAAAATACATTCACAAAGCTTTTTACCCCATTAAAGAATCTTCAGCTGAAGTTGCACAGCAATCAAGTTCATTTAAAGATGACAAAACATTTCTTAAACCCAGAGAAAGCTGTAGCCCAAACTTAACCCTAAGGGTAATGAAGAAAATGAGAGCCATTCGCACAAAGAAAATGCATTGGTTAAAAGCAAGCATTCGATATTTACGTTTTCCTTAGTTTAACTTTTGAAAATTCCCAGTATATCAGACATAAAGATGATTCAGTTCAGTCTCATTTGCAAATAAAAATCATAATTGTCTCCATAAAGCATGGACTTGTGCTCAATAAGACTAATAGCTTCATTGATTTTAAATATATGACAGATTAACTAATGGCACTATGGTAATGACCTGCTCAAAAACATTCCTTTATGGCCTCACAGCTTTCTGAACAGTTAAATATTCTCCAAAGGCATGATTGGGTGCACACATATCAAAACCACAAAATACCCAAGTACCTTACGTGATTTCTGAGAAGTACAGGTGTTTCTTAACTGAGTTAATATATGTCAATATGCCCAGAAATGGGTACTTATTATAGTGTTAGCCTGATGAGATCCTGCCTCTAATTATTGACATGCAGCATTTCAGCTATGTGTTAAAATCTTTGTTAGATCAATAAAGATTAACTCAATATAACAGGATTACAAATGACCCATTAGTAATAATACAGTTATATTTAAAAAATGCAATTTGTTACAAAATACCTCTATGTATTGATTTAAGTATTCTAGTTTAAAAAATACAAAGCTGCCAAATTAGCAATGAATCCTTCAATTAATTTGTTTGTTGTAAAGTTTTACTGCTAAATAAGATTATAAATTCAAATAAATGCCAAAATATATCTGTAGTAACTAATTCACTTTTCACCCACTTTAACTGTATTTCTTGATGACAAACTTCAGTTAACTGTATCCATTTCTGCTTAACTAAATCAAAGCCAGATATCACTGTGGAAAGTTTGGATCAATAAGTCTTTTGAGTCTGGAAATGTTACAATTTCCATGTTAAAACACACTGGTCAGTTGTTTCCACGCCATGTTCCAAACTTTCACTGTCACCCATTTTATTTTATTTCTGGTGTTCTCTTCAAGTTTTTTCTTCTGCCTCTGCCGGCAGTCTGTTTTAGATGCATAACCTGGTATCAGGCATGTAACATCTATTATGTAACTCATAAATAAACAGGAGCTAAAGGCACTGAAGAGACAGACGGACTGACAGGCCAGGAAACTGATAAAGATAAAGACTGACAGGATGGAATAATAAGGCAGTCAGATGAAAACACAGAGCTGAAAGGGGAAAAACACAAGCAAAGTGAAGAAAAACATATTTACAAGACTTAATGTGCAATTCTTAATTCGCCAATTTGAAACAGAAAGTCTGAACATGACAGGACTATAATATGGATGATGATAATCACATTCCTGGAAATGGAAAAATGGCCAATGAGCTGAATGCTTAATGCAAATTCGGGGACTTTGGTTTGCATATGATTTAGCCGAACAGTATTAGATATTAACTCAATCGTGTTGGCTTTAGTGTAAGAAACCACTAATTAATTTTGCCCCACTAGCCTAACATTATAATATATCATTTGGAAGACCTCCCAGAATTTCAGTATTATAAAGAAACATTGAGTGCATCAGGTATTTCATAGGCTTTCATATTAAAACAAAATATCTGAATAGTAGTGTTAATATCAGTCTCTGTGGTGTAAGGCTGCAGCCCTTCTTCTGCTTGTGGGCAACTGCAAAACATCTGGCTTTGATCCAAAATATTGCGGATTCATCAAACTGATAAGCAGGTCTGCAGTGAATTTACACTGTATTTTGAATTGCATTTTCATTAAACACACCCTGCGACAAGTAAGGCTTGTGTCTTCTGATGGTATTTTTGCAATGCTGAATTCAAAGCAGTTTTGGAGGGTTTTTTTACGTGGCAGGTTATGTTTTACAATTCAAAATAAAGATTTGTGGCATTTCAGAATAAACCTCAGAGCTCTGATTTATTCCAGTGCATGTTTTTGAAATGAAGCAATGAAGTTAATTCATTGAGCTGTGAGCTGTGGGATGTGTTGTACATGTTTGTTGGATGATGTGGAAGAGCAATATGGTAGGAGCAAGGCAGAAAGATGAGTTGATGAATAGCCTCAACTAATGGAGAACATGAGACCTGGGAGTCGGATTACCTTATGGTTCTATAAAATGTTCCAAGGCTGTGTTGTAAGGCATTCTGAAGTTTTCTATAAGCCTGATTAATGTGTTGTGTTGTGCAGGTCATTACATAGTGTGGGGAAAAATATGAAGAAAAATCTTCATTTATAGGACTCTTGGCTTAATGAGGTCACATTCCTGATTCATACATTTGTTGACAATACTGTATTGCATTTTATGAAGCTAAAATATTTCTGCTGTTTAAAAAAATCCTAGTAAAAAGCTTTATTTTTGGTGGGAGGTAAATGATATATTGACATTTTTGTGCTTTTATTTTACAAAACAATGTTCTTTATGCTTTCAGAAAAAACGGGAATACATTGATCTGAATCTTAAAAGAGGTTGGAAGACTAAACTGTACTTCACAAACTGTTCAAAAGTGAAGTAGCAAAGAAGCTACACTAATAAGCATAAGCACCATTGTATAAGACATCTTATTTCTTAATGAAACATAATAATTGAACAGGAAACAATTTTACCCAAAGATGAAGAATAGTTAGGCATTTTAGTTTTATGGAGTTCTGGCTAAAACAATGTCTTTGTGAAATGAAAATTTATTTTTTAAAAACTAAGCTATTTGTGGTTTTAAGGGATTTAGCTGTTGATATTCAGTGTGTAAGAATTCAGGGTGAGTCACTTTTGTGCTGTGAGCATTTACAGTAGTCTACCTATTACAGTTTTTGAGTTGTGACAGCAGTTTTTTTAGACCATTCTGCTATGCCAGCATGAGTGTGTACGAATTCTATCCTTCATACTTTTCTCAGAGCATTCGTATGTGAAATTCTTTAAGCAGTGTGTAAATATTATTGCAATCATACTTTAAAGCTCACGGATTTTACCCTTCTGCCTAGCAAACATTTTTGTGATATACAGTAAGCAAACAGAAAAGCTCTTGATATCTGCTGTATATCTTCGCAAATGCAAAAACCAGCTTATGTCCCAACTGACACTACAAGACTACCAAATGCCTTTATTCAAACATCCTTCAAATCATACGGTTACACAATTAATAGTAGCAGGTGCTGGAGAAGATTTGTTTGGGGTAAATATTTTGATAGAAGGCAGCATCTGCTGAGAAACTCTTAGATTTCATGCTCTTGAAAGGGGTAAACAATTGAATTAAATGAGTAGCATAGAACATTTGAAGAGAATTCATCTGTGAAAGTAAAATTTTCATTCAACTATGACAAACGGCTCAGGTATATGTATGAGAGAGAGCTTTGAAAAAAAAACCTTTTAGTCTGTTTCTGTCTTACCTACCATCTGTTCTTATAATAAAAAGGTGAAATGGCAAAAATCAGCCCCGGGCAGTGAACTCCTGTGTATGCAGATAAGGAGTGATTTAAATAAATCACACCCCAGCACATACATATTCATGATGCTGCTTGCCTAATTGCAGATAATTCCCTTTGCAAGCACTCTCCATTTGTAAATATCACAAGAGGGGAAAGAAGATTACATGCATGCAAAATAATACCATCTGTCAGCTTCACATTCGTTTTCAGTGTCTTTAAGTGGACTCATCAATCTCTTAAATGACATCAAATCATATTATCTAACCTGTGATAAATAAGAGAGACAACAACTCAATTATCAAACTGCAAAGTAGCTTTCGTCTAGCTGTGGCTTTCTACAGATCTGCCAATAGATATCATGCTTTTAATATTTTGTACAGAGACCTCAACCGGCACTTGCTCAGAAATGACTGTGGAAACCTTTTCGGTGATAATTGCCCCATATGAACAAACAGCTGTGAACGAGGTTCACACAAATTATGGGCCTCCAAAGTAGATTTTTTTTTAAATCAGCTGTTGAATGAAGAAGACAAGTTCCATAGCAGGGTGGAAGTGGCTGATCCAATACAGGCTATGAATGGTGGGATCCTTGGTTTATCACACAGAGTTGAACACTGTTGCTATTAAAGACTCCTGGCTTCATTCAGGGAAAGCTGAGTCACACCAAAGCACTGATATTTGCTTTCCTGGGATGCTTTTTAAGACTTTCACCCTGATAATATACTTCTCAAGAAAGCATGTGAACCATCTTCACCTGTCTCCCACCAGGTTTATAGTAATTTGAGTAGTTAAATTAAAAAGCAGATGGCTTTTCCAAATTGGGGTGTGTAAAAAGGGGAAAAGTTACTGGGAGTTAGGAACTTCTACATATTGAAGTCTGATGCATTTTAAAAGAAAGACTTTTGGTGCATGTAAAAATTATATTTCTCCACAAATTTCTTGAGCCCCCTATATGCAGAGACATAAGATCATTCATTCAATGGAATAAAATCACAATTTTAGGACAAAATATACTCCTTCAAAACTTAAAAATAATAAGGAAAACTATTTTTCCAATAAAAAAACAGCACTTTTCTAAAAATTTAATATATTTAATATAATTTATTTAGTTCTGGTGGAAAGATTTATTTAGAAGTTAATAGCAAATTGCTTAATAAACTGTATAATCCTGGGAAATTGCTTTGAATTTAAATTACATTAAATGTGCAGTGCACAAACACACATTGTAGATAAAGGCAATGATTTATTTACTAATTTTATTTTTCTCACATTCAATCATATTCTGCAAACATGCTTAAAAAGGAAATGTTGACAACCGAGGCCACAAAGTACATGATTCATAAACTTGTGGTGGAATTAGGTAATGCTTCTAGTGATCTATACTAAATGGATTGTTAACTCACTCAGTATGTGTTAGTCACTTTAAATTCTAGATATGGACTTAAGAGTGAAAAGAGATCCTCTTGTTAATTTCAATGACCACTGGGAAACTGAACAACTTTCCACTGCTACCATTAAAGAAACAGAGGTCTTGTTGCACCACTCACAGTGTTTATGTTTTCATGTATACATTTTTCAAATCCTTTAAAAAGATTAAATTAAATTGTGGATATTTTCAGCCTGTGTTCAGATGTGTGAATTTCAATGTCTCTGTCACATAGAGCACATACATTGTAAAACACTTATTAAAGTTAAGGTCAGAACTTGAAGACAAGAGGTGGCCTGAGAGAGACTGAGGTACTTCCAGAGCTAAAAGAAATCTCTAAATTTGCCTCTCTGGTGTCCAATATGCTCTTTCTATTATAGGACCACCAGCAAATGCAATAAGGAACTTGAATGGCATTTCAACGTGCAAAGAAACTTCTAAAACCAATGGCAGGATTTTACTATAACTGCATTTCAGAAATAATTTAAATGTCTAATAGTATGATAATTAAAACTGCAACTCAAGATATCAAGCAAGGCTTAATTTGTGTGATAAAACCAGACTCCTGGCTCTCTTCCCAATTTCAGTGGAGGTAACATATTGACATTTTTAAAGCAGATTACAGTCACAGTCTATCGCCACAGCAGGCCAGAGATCCAGAATAGATGGAACACCACAGGAAATGCACTGAGATTCCAGGCAGTTTATATGATGTCATGGTGAAAGACTCCTCTGTGAGTATTTGTGTTTCATAGCATTGTTTAATGGAATAGCTGGCAAATTAAGCAATAACTTTTCCCAAAGCTCCTTCGGGAAACTAAATTTAGCAAGCACTTAATAACATTTCAACACTGAAAACTCTATCTGCAATGTTAAAATTAAATTAAAGTTAGGTAGTGGTAATTTTAGGTAGTGGACAATATTAAAAAAGCCTGCATTGTAAAAATAGTGCTTTAAGTCAAAGGAAAGGCCAGTCATCTATAACACATTAAAATCATTGTCATTTATATAAGAAATTCAAAGGTGTTGTATTATTAACATCAATGGTTCTCATAACTTTTAACTTTTACAATGCACTCCTTCCAGACAGAAGTAACTTCTATGATGAGTTTTTTGGATGGTATATTTTTAATGACAGTGTACAGAGTGAATATATATTAGGACACCCACTCTTTTCAGTTTATGTAGCCATTGTGTGGGCTATCTGTTTTTCAAAATTTACTTTATGCCCTCTGCAGAATAAAACTTTCATTTCATGCTGCAATAATACATTATTTCATTATTGGCAGGAGACAGCTGCCTTTATTAATGGGAAGGCAGCTTTCTAAGTAGATTTCCACAGCTACTGTTTATTGTCTTATGTCTTGTGCAGCATTAAGTACCTGAGGAGGTCCAGAGAGATACAGCCCCTGCTGAATTCTTTCTGCTCTGGCTAAATGAAGTCTAAGCCAGCCTCCTTAAGAATAAGTGAAATAAATTTAGCAACATGTCTGGAAGACAAATGTAAATGATGGTAGAGACTATGCTTTCCCTCTTTTAGGATCATAATGTATTGAAATCTGTGAAATGTTTTAAAATTCTATTTTCACATGTAGAATCTAAACATTTTCTGCACTCTCTTCCTCGTTCCTAAAATTCTCCATAGTTAAGGAAAAATAGTAGATTTGGCATCACTCCTGAGACAAAGCACATTTACAGTAAATGTAAGACATTTACTTACTGATTGAGACATACTGTATATGTCTCAAGTATATGTCAGTTAAACCCACTGTGTTGGTATGTGATATATATATATATTTATGTTTTTATGTCTTCATTCTGTATTAATAATTGGTCAGAGAAATACCCATTCATGTTATTACACAGAGCAACTCAAATTAATGTGTTATTGTTCTTTTCATTATTTCCAGATTCTTTCATTTTCTCAAAACTATCGTGGGGCTGTAGGTGGCTCCCACAGTATCTTAAAGAGACAGTTGCACATCCTTGTGAATACGCTGGAGAGCAGAGCAGACAGCTTGATGGTCACTTTGTGGAGACTGTTAGTTTTGGATACTTTGCAGAGTCATTAATCTGCATGCTTTGGGGATCGGTCACGTCTGCTGTGAAGTTTACATTGTATTGTAGGAATTGTGCAGGCTTTTGTTCTGCAGTAAGCCAGTTACTGTGTTTGTCTTTTTAGGAATTCCTGCTGCATGATGTGATCTGTAATCCAGCAATAGTTATTTTTCATTGATTATGTGAAAACTTCATCTGCCATGGCGAATTCATTTTAACCTTTAAAAAAGGACACATTCCACAGTGATATCAAGCACGGATTATTTTTTCTCATGTGTAGGCTTGGATTCTGAAGAAAATATGGCATGTAAAGGTTTTTCAATTCACCATAACACCTTAAAGTGCTAAATATTAATTGCATCTAATTTTATAAGATACATATCTGGAATATATTTGTTCATTTATTAATGAATAGATTGGGTAAGAACGTTCCTGACAGCCAATAACAAAATGCACTAAATGTGAATTTATTTATTCTCCATATTAAATATGTCTCCTTTTTAGTCTATCTGGAAAAGCAATCTTTGTCTGCCCGTGAAGTTCTAAATATACTTTTATATATATTCTCCTAGTTTCCAGCTTCATGACATCATCTCTCAGGCACTAATCACAGATGTGCAATTTAGTTTTCTTCATCTTTCCATCGACCTTTTGAGATAACCATTCACTTTGCATTATAAACAAAACTAAACCACTCCTCGTATACCAGCTGTAAAATTTATTTCTGGAGTTATAGCATAGTTAACACTGCTATAATGCATTATTACTGATGTTTAAAAAAAATTGTCTTATCTAGATTATCAAAATGATTTAAAAAACAAAAAGACACAGAATTTGCATTTAGTAATGTTTCAATTTGTTGCATCAGAATTTTGGGGTTCTGGATTTGCAATGTAATAATATACTCAGATATATGCAATTACAATATCACTACATTATGTGATACTTTATATTCCAATAAATGTATGTAGTATTGTAATCATTTATATATTGGAATACACTGTTACAAATGGGTGGTTAAAAATGGTGAATGTCAGGAATTGACTGAGCAGTTTAGTAAATAAGTAAAATAATTATTCATAACCCCCAACTTGTAAGTGATTTCTCCAGAATAGCTGTTGGTATACTCAGGGGCATGCAAATTCTTTATTCTCTGGCACAGCTTTGTTGAAAAGAGTAATAATCCAGGCACACTTGATAAAACAAATGTTAATTAACAAGGACAATACATACACTACACACAACAAAACATAAAACACAAAAATATATAAATATATTTACAGTATGTACGAACAAGACTTTTCAGAAGCCTAACATTCTAATCACCCAGAAAACCCCAGACTGCAACGAAGTATTAAGCTCATAAATAATACCCACAGAGGCCACAATAAGAGATAAGATGCCTTCTTAATAAATGCAGTACAACCTGCAGTTAAATCTCTCTCTCTGCAAACCTGGATGCCATAAAATAAACAGAAGCCTATCTTCCTATTCTAAAAATGCACCCCTAGGCAGGAAAGAGGTCTCTAACTGAGGTATTTTTTACTCAGAAAACCAAAATTCCCTTAAAATTCCGAATAGCAATCTCTCTCTAGCAAGGTTCAAACACTTAGCTCCAGTCAGGTGTTGTCTGGATGAAACAGGGGCTCGATTCCAACTCTTCTTCTTCTTTCCTCTCTTCTTGTCCTTCTTCTACCTCTCTCTCTGTGGTCTTAATATGATCTTCTATAGTGTGTTTCTGTACTGCTTATTGACAATCATTTACCCGGAACTTAATTAACTAAGTAAACCATGGTAAACTTTCCAATTGTTTTTGATCAGGGGGTCCCCCACATTTCAGTGAACATTCCCTCTACTTTGAAGCTGGAAGTGTTTACACTGCCAGGTGTCACATGCTTTATCTGAACTCTTAGAGACACTTTCTAGTCCCTAGAGCTGAAACAATAAATTCAATACCTGTATATAATTAGTTTGTACACTTTTTCTGTGGATGTACTGAGTACATGATATGAAAATGATCCCTCAAGCAAAGGTACTCCCTACTCAACAGTGATGTGCTTTGCCAGCACAGGAGCAGTGCACAGTTCACCTTAGAACACGGTCAAATTTAAAATTACCCAACACATTCCTTAAGCTATGATAAAGAAATATTCAACAGTAGTTTACAAGTTACCAAATATTTAAAATCTGCATAATCTATGTTGATTATAAATACATGTCCTATCTAAGAATTGAAAAAAATAAAATTAAAAATGCTAGTTTCACAAAAAATGCATGTAAGCAATTACTGTAGAATAGACTATGAAAGTTTAGACCATTGTAACTTTAGTATTGCCTAACTGAGTTAGCTACTCGGGTACTGAATAGGCTTTACTCTGAATTCTGTGTCTCATTTGCTAACTAAAAGTACTCAGCGTCAAAACATTTTACCCATCCTCTGTAAATTGCACTGGCTTAAAGTGAGCCTTCTTCTGCTCATGAATAAGGTACTGAATATGGTCTAGCTCTCGGTTCATTTAAGATTTTATAGCCAACCTTTAAATTTTATTGCCAGCCCTTAACCTGAGATCTACTGATTCTGGTCTTCTTACTTTGCTAAAGTACAGGCTCCACAACTGGAGCGAAAGAGCCTTATCTTGTGCAGAACCACATCTGTGGAACACACTGCCAAAATCCGTTAGAGACTCTCTGACTGTCGACGTTTTTAAAACTCACTTAAAGACCTTTTCACTTTTTCAAGGAAAAGTCTTTTCATTAGAGCTTGCAATGTATAATTAAGTTCTCTCTTTTTTTTACTTCTGTTGTGTATTACACATGTGCTGTTGTAAAGTTCTTTGATTTTCTTGAAAAGCACCTCCAAATAAAAAATGTATTATTATTACATTGCATGTTTGGCTGGGTCTTCAAAGCACCTATAATAATTACTTTGCCTTATTTGAGAAAGGGTCTCCCCTCCATCCTCAGCCCTATCATCCAATGTGCCTGGGGTCACTAGAAAACAGGTTTTGAGATTTTTACTAGGTTTTGTAAGTAGGTTCTGAAATCTTTACACAGCTGCAAGATTATTATAGCACAGTAGAGTAAACCCAGGTGGTTGCACCACTAATCAGACAGTTCCAAAGATGATTAGTAGCCAATGTGATCAACTGGTGTACTTAGATACATAGAGACACTGAATATAAGGAAGTTAGAGTTGTAAGAGAAGGGAATGTTAAGAAGGGAACAAGAGAGAGTAGGAGACAGCAGTCACTAGGCTACAGATGGCAATCCAACTTTAGCCACTTCCAACTAGATTCCTCTACGAAGAACAGAAACATAACTGGTACTTTCATATTTGCAGAAATATTTACCTTTTCATTTCTTAATCCACGAGACAGAGTTTGTCACTCTCGTTTATTTGGATGCATTTTTGTCAGGGATCAAAGGTTGGCTCCTTTTTCATATCAGTTTACAGGCCAGGCCCACCTGAAGAAGATTAGTTATAAAGATTTATGTCCACTTCTGAGTGCTTTAGATCAATGTTTGGGATCTTGTCAAGGGTGCTGAGAGTTTCAAACTCAGATTGTAAACAGTTTGTAAATAAGAGTTTTCATGTTGTATCTATTCTTGTAGTCTTGTTTAATAAACATTTATCTTTTAAATGATTGCCTGTCCATTTTTCTACCACCAAATTGTTCAAGGAAGTTCAAAGAAGCCACATGCCCTCACTCTGTATTTCCTGACTGGTGGGGAAGTGTTATTAGAAATTGTGTGTGCTCATGCTGGTGTCAGCACTGACTTACTGACTTGAATATGGTTTTCCTTTCACCATTTAACTTCATGACCAGTAACATCCCTCGACACAGAGTTATATTATTGCCTTTTAAAGTATCCACTGTGTGTTCGGGGGAGGTTTTCTGATGGCTCTTGGTAATGCAAACCCATAGAGATTAATTACAAAGAGTTACCACACAGCTCTTTCCTGGCCTTTAGTGATATTACTGTATGCACATTTCACATATTTTAAACACATCAGCAGCTTTGTATCATTCTACCAATTTCAGTGATGAGAAAACTATCTTCCTGTCACACAGCAACAGTGACAAGCAGGAATCTGTACGAAAAACAGCTCAGTAAGCAACACATGGAGAGAAAGGGCTGTGTCCTAGCAATCAGCCGTTTTAATGTATATGCTGCTTAGAATCATATGAGAATATTGAATTTATTATGCTTGAACTGTTCATATGCCGCCTGTTCTGTTCATGTGCTGCTGTAAGAACAGTTTCGTAGGACATCAATCACTTCTGTGTAAGCACTGAGTTTTAAAAGTCAAAACATATTCAGTGTATTAGTTCTGGATGGTTGGACATTTGTCGGGTGTGTACAACTGCAGTTTAACGATATCAGTCTACAGTCAGAAGGAGCTGGGCTATTATGCTGCATTCAGGCTGACATCCTCTCAATACAGTATATGTTTTACAACATAAAACAGGGATATTCTATTTTAGTTTTGTCTTGACCTCATTCTTCTCTTGTGTGCCACCACTCAGTACACTCCGAGAATACCATCTGTTTCTTGTGTTGTAAAATTCAAAAGCATTTTTAAGTAGTGTAGGAGGCTAAATAAGAAGGCTGAGGCATCTGCTAACAATGCCGAGCAGCAAGTGGTCTTTTTTAAACATGACATTAAAACAGGTGTATCACAGCCAAGTTAAGTTGGCTTAAGTTTACATTTTAATGTTGCTGATCAGAAGTGGGGATTTGATAGAGATACATCCATCCATTTTCTAACCGCTTCTTCCAGTTCAGGGTCGGGGGGGAGCCGGAGCCTATCCTGACAAGCAACAGGCTCAAGGCAGGTACACCCTGGACAGGAGACCAGTCCATCACAGACACAAACGCAGACAGGCACACACTCACATGACAGAGATACAGTTTTGAAAAACAGGGAACAAAGAAGTTCTAATACTTCTAATACTGATTCATCACACGTTTAAAATCTTTCACTGCTGCCTAAGAAGGAAATCTATACTCTAAATATTTACATTGTTAGTCTACTAGGAATAATGTTGGCATTACCTCTATCCTACATTTGTTTTAGCTCATTCTTCACATTTGTTTAAGAAAAACTCACATTTTCATGTCAGTTTATTATTCCCTACCCTTTACAGAAACATCCTACACAATCCTTTTAGAGTTAATTAATATGGTTAAGAATTTGTATGAGTTTGTATTTTCAATTGGGATTTTTTTAAATTTATTCTGAAAGGCTGAGATCTATTTTTGTTCTTTAATAATGCAATTCCTATTTACAATACTTAATTTTTTTTCTTTATAATACAATGTAACATTCTGCAACCATATCTATGCTTGTTGTGCTTTTCAGAGTTTACCCCTTAATATACTGTAAAATGTCAGAGTTAGACCATACCAATCTATAGTGTAAAAAAATGAAAAATAAAAATGATTTGCACTGATTTATCAGTGATCTGGGCACAAAGATAAGTCTTACCAAACAAGAACTTCAGTTAGTGGAAATGAAGCTCTTAGACATACAGTTCTTTGACCTTGTCAGACTGTTTGATGCTGTTCAAAAATGTAGAAAGCAATACGATACACACCTATTCATTACAACACACCTTAAGTGTCTGGTGGAATTAATTTCAGTGTTATTCTGGTTTTGATGCCTAGGCACTTCAGGATTATATTCTCAAGGGTTGAGGATTATGAAAGCTTTTCTGGTTGAATTTATAGATCTCTGTGCCTTTGATCTGAGGTGTAAACATAGTTATTGTCTCAGGTGGATAATGTGTTACACTTTAATGTCTATGACACACAAAGATGCTATATCACACATCTTGAAGATCTTAAAAAATAATACTCTTTGTGATTACATTGGGAAAACGCCTCTGAAAGAGAAGAGAATGGATTAGACTGTCTGTCAGCAACACTGACATCCTATTTTTCTTACTGGAAAGAAACCAGATATGAAATACTAAAAAAAAACAGCACAAGGGCAAAATAGCAAATGACAAAGAGAACAACTGAGACATGAGCAGAATTTAACACCATTGTTTTCCTTCTACCCTGCATCACTGACATACATAATTGCCTCCATCCAAGAAAGATATTTTAAAATATTTGCAAACTTAAGTGTCTGTACATGCTCTGACATTTCCATGCTACAGTATTTTAATAGTTTGAGTACAAGTATGATTTAAATTTTCTTTCCAAACGATAGTATAGTTTGTGATTTATCATATGCCAAAATTTGTTCAAAATATTTATCTTTGCATACTGGTCTAAAAATTTGTATGAATCAGGATTCTGCATATTAAGAACATCCACACTGCAGGAACATCTAGCTATGAAAATAGGAAACCATTTCCCAGAGGAAGATCAGCTTTTGTCTCTTTAACTGGCTGTCAGAAGAAGAGAGGGAAAACTGAAGTTCCTATTGTTCAATGTGTGTAGTTCTTTCAAACTACTAAAACAGCATGTGTCTGAGGACTAAGTTCATCAAGAAATGATTACTGCAGGAGGCAGATTATATTTCTATTGGTTCTAAATGAGATAAAAAAACAATGCAAACAATTGCATTGAACAGCACAAAATAAATAAAACCTGCTTCTGTACTACATCTTTATAATAAATGTGAGATGTACTGTATTTTGTAAGGTTAGGTCACATTAAAAAGGAAAACCTAAATGACCAAGAGACTCAGAAATGGAATGAAAATGAAACAAAGTTCGCAAATCTGCAAATAACATAAACAGCAATTTCAAGTTAGCACCAGACCTTGTTTTACGTAAAAAGAAAGCGCATAATGTATTCATTTGGTTATACATGAGCACCAGTTATGTCCATAGCTGCTTATTTTTTATGCAGTGACTCATACTTGTGTTTCATGAAGTCACATCACCACCGGGGAAATGGTGAATCTACATGAAAGTGAAGCCTTCACGATGGATTTCCAATCAAGCAGTGAACACAAGGGCAAAGAGGCAAAGAGAATGATACCACTGCTTATTCCTTGCTGAGCTTCAGGACTGTTGTTGCTCTATATTTTTGGCTCTTATTTTGATTTTTGAATATGTTTGCATCTGGAAGAAATAGATGAAGGTAGAGATGATCTGGTAGAGGAGTAATGCCTTATGCCTTATTAGGGATGGACACCTCTAAAGGCAAATTGCTGCAACGACTCAAGGAGCTATTAAAAAGGACATTGTAATTTAGTGTGTATCAGAGTGGTTGTGAAAAAAGCTTTCAAGTGTTTAAACCGCCAGGGTCATGTTTTTTAATAACAAGAACAAATCATGATTTTATAACCAATCCCACTACCCTCTGCTTGTCATAGCCAAATTGCTAATGTTCAATATTCTGTTAATAACTTACAGACATACAATAAATAAAGCACACCAATCACAAACAACAGAATTACAACCGCTGTAGCCCAAAAGGCAATCTTTATGCCAGAGCATTGAGGTCATACAGAAGGTGATGTCTGAAAGATCTGTTTTCTAACCTGTGAAAAGCCTTTTGCTTATGATCTAAGGAATATGTTGTAATTTGCTCTACATATCCATGACTTTAACTTCTAAAGGTAAAAACACAATAACTTATAGTCTCACATATGGATTCTAAATGTACAATATACAATTTGTTGATATAACACTAAAAACAAATGTATAACAAACAACAAATGATATAATATATATCATTTAAACTATCTGCTCTGATACAACAGGCTGATCATTCACTCAAAGATCACTAAGAGAAGAGTTAATAACTTCAGAGTTAACAAAACATTGGCTGTAACCTATGTTATGGTTTACCTCATAGATTTTATCAATCACATATGCTTACATCACATTCATATTCTCAAATACTTACTTAAAAGTAAGTATAAGTAAGAAAGTATACATTTATAATCATGAACTACACATCAAATGTGTTTGGAATAATAGTTCAACTCTCAAGAATTATTAATGTGAATAAAGAAGTTTTATACTCAAAGATCTGTTGCCCAAACATCCTTGATGAGATTAAACTTCCTGCTGGTTGGAGCCAGGCCGGTTTGGTCCGTGGTCTGACTTGGCAGCTGCTTGCTCTGTGCAAGGAGAGGTCAGAGCTTTGTCAAGCATTGGGCTGCTCTGTCAGGAAGTAGCATCGTGGTGACTTCTGTCTTAAAAGTAGTATTTAAAGCGGTGTGTGCACAGATGTCTTCTTGGGTCTGGCCACAAGGTAGACATCTCAATGTAGCCAGGTAGGCTCATCCTGGCTATTGTTTGGTACTAAATATAAATTCAGAATGTCAGCAAAAAGAGTCCAACTGTCTTATTTCATTGATCAGGTGAAAAGAACAGTGGGTTTGTGAACACAAGGTTTCTGTTTCCAAAAGAATATCTTGGGCAGAAGTTTGTACTATACCAACTCACTCTTTCCTCCTGGTGTCCTGGAAAAACGTCCTGACTCGGACTGCTTGCAGTCTTGGTTGGAAAAGTCCGACTGCCTGTTTAGTGACAGAGTGATGTGCCTTCATCAAGAAGGCACAACAGTGGCTGTACGTCCTGAGAAGGCTGAAGAAAATACGCCTACATCCACAGATCCTCACCAGCTTCTATAGATGTACAGTGGAGAGCATACTGACCAGCTGCATCACAGTCTGGTACGGCAACTGCACCGCATCCGACCGTAAGGCACTGCAGCGGGTGGTCAAAACTGCCCAACACATCATTGGCAGGGCCTTACCATCCATCCAGGAAATCTACAACACCAGGAGTCTGAAAAAAGCCACCAAAATTATGTCTGACCCCACTCACCCCAGTCATAACTTGTTTGTCCCCCTACCATCTGGCAGAAGGTTCCGGACACTCCAGTCGCACACAACTAGACTTCAAAATAGCTTCTTCCCCAAAGCCGTCAAGCTGGTGACGCCCCCACTCCCTCCCATCATACTATGATCTCTCCTAACTTCTTCCTATACCCACAATGACTGTACTCCAACACCACTACATACACGACAACTGAATGTAAGCCAAAATTGTACCTAAAACTGTATTAGTTGTAATATTTATTAATCACAGTACTATTTTTGCACTGTCCCCCGAATTATTTTGCACTGTTTTTGTCCTGTTGTATTCTTTTCTCTGTTTGCGTATTTGCACAGTTTTGATTACATGTAATTTTACTACACTGTTATTGTTATTGTTATTGTGTTACTGTCTATTGTCTAATCTTCTGTTCTATTTATATACTGCACCTGAGTGACTAATGAGAAACACTTTTCACTATACTATGCACCTGTGTAAGTATAATGACAAATAAAGTTCAATTGAGACAGTGAGTTAACCAATGAAAAATGAGTTGGGTGCCAGCATTTAAGGTGCAACATCACAGTTGGACCTTCCCTTGGGTGATGAATGGTGACCGGATGCCCAAGCTGCCTTGTCAAGGGAACACAAATCTTAAACATTTAATTCTAAGTGAACTAATATGCCTTGCCGCTACAAACAAAAAAGGAATCAAGTGGCAAATTTTAACAACTTGAAAGGGAAATGAAGAGCTGGACTTAAAAGGATTTGAAGGTTTGACTAAGTCATTTTTGTTTCGGCCTGATAGATTTTCTTACTTGTATGAAGAAATCATCACTGCAAAGGAACCGTAAAAAGCACAGGATGTAGCAGTAATGGATTTCCATTTCCTATGTTTGCGTTCCTCCTAGTTATTTTAATTCCCAGTGCTCTTTCCAGTGTTGTCCTACCCAATGTTATTTTTGCTCAGAGGAGTCTAAAGTCTAAAAAAAAAGTTTCAGTTTTCCTCTGGTGTACAGAACATCTGCAAAAATGCTCTAGCACTGGATTTTCACTGCTGATGTTTCATCAACAGAATAATACGATTCTTTTTTTTTAGCTGCTATTATTTTTACTCAGGGTACACCCTGAAAGATTTGTTTCAGTACTACTCTTACTATATATCTCTCCAGCATCATGTCATTTTTATGAAACAAAATTGTTTTGAGTATGACCTTGACTCAGAAGAGTTAACTATTTCCTAATAAAGTCACGTAAACTTTGTTGACATTACTTCTTGGTTTGCTACAGTGATTCCTCAAATACTCAGGTACAATAGGGATAGAGCTGTTGAGGGGTAGCTTTCTCTCTCTCTATGTTCTTTCCATGCATGATATAAATACCATGTGACTGCAAGAAGCAGTGAAATGAAATTAGCAAAGACGACTGAGCTTTAATTTGACAGTGGTTACTGCACAATTTTCTGTTACAAGAATGCCAGTTTCCACTTGTTGTTTAGAATCTCTTTCTCTTTTCATACACTGCAGCTGTTTCAGGTTGCAATGAATCTTATTAATAATGTCAAAGTCACAGGTCTGTCAAGGAAAATGTCACTTTGAGCGATCATGTTTATTCTCTCCGTTGTTATCTTCAGGTCATACATAATGCGTGTTCACAGCTGTGCTGTCCTTGCTTTCAGTTTTGTTTCCACTAGCCAGTTTCAACAATTCCCACATTCTTATCCCAGCTTCAATAGATAAACACAACAGCAGCAATGGATGAGGTGGCATTCCATCACAAAACGTGACAGTGACCCCCCGTTGATCCTGCCGCACTGATGATCAAATAAATCTTCCTTCAACTTACAGTATTACAGCTTAGAGTTTTACTGCATCTGTGATGGTCCCAACAACTTCTCCTTCCAGTCTGGTTCACCAGAGAAGCCAATAGTTTGATGCAAATGTTATACCCCAGGCAGTGAAAACGGGGACAGTATGAAATACAATAAGATCTTGCTGAAGCTGGTACAAAACAGTCATCTTTAGAACTACCCAGTTTCTGGATGAAGGCATATGAACAGATAAGATGGGTCATTTATAAATTATATATTAATATGAAATGTGTTGTGCATTTAGCTCATGCTTTATCTCTGCTGCCTCATGCTTTTGACATGTAGAACAGTCTTGATTTCCTTCATACAATTGCCTGGAAGAGTTGAGACCTGGTCCCTATGAGGAATGTGAAGTATGTCACTGCCCTACACCTGGACTTGAGTACAGATTGCACTGAGACAAAATAATTGTTACACATTTTTTAACATGATCAGTATCAAATCTAGATTATTCAATAAGATGTTTTTGCCAATTTATTTCGATTTATTTTATTCTTTTATATCAACTGCATTCACTAATTGCAGTTAGTTTGGAGTTGATCTTGTTGGTTGCTTGTCTTGTATACAGTAGGTTTCTGTAAACTACACATGGATCTAATTTTCAGCAGATGAAATTCCATTCTGCTCAGCAATCATACACTTGCAGCAACACTTGCAGCATTTTAAGTAACATAGACAATGAACAGTGAAGTAAAAAAGTTGTTTGAAAATGTTTGTATTCTTGTTCTCTCTTACACTGAAAGATTTAATCTGACCTTTGCATGTCATTGAATTTATTTACTGTATTTGCACAGAAAGCATTTTGAAATGTTTGCATGTTTGTTTTATCTTCAAGGCTCATGTTTTATCACAGAGCTCTCAGTAATGTTATCCACTAAGTCTCACAAAATATTAAAATTAAATATTTTTGAGCTAGTAACTGTAAAAGCAAGTTTCAATCAGAACTGGTTTTTAGACACTAAATGACTTTTACATTCATTAGACCTTTTATTTCTGTTAATATCTTCTTATTTCGTGCTAAATAACAGTTGTTTTTATTTAATTTCAATGGTTACTCTGATCATTTCTAAGTGGAAAGAACAGCAATGACTAGATGTATTGTTCAAGGATTTTCCAAAGGAATGTAAATGGGGTCATGCAGAATTTCGACACAGTGGATCCATAAAATTAGCAAGGTATTCATGCTGTACATTTTCTCACATTTAATGACTGGGCCAATTCAGAACTCCACAGTGGTCATCTTTCAAAACTCACTCAAGGAAAAAAAACTGATGTAAAGTTTAGCTGCTGCCAGTATGATTTAAATGCCCTCATTCTTCCACTGAACTTGTGCCAAGCTGTTGTTCACTCAGAGATTTCTACAGCTGAAGTGCTAACTTGTGTAGTCCAGTGTTAAAATTTCCGTCTCAGTGATATTCTGAGCTCTGTGAGTATCTTTCCGTCCTCTGCTCCCTGACAGCATCAGTTCAGCCCTGAAGAGGAAGTCTGACTTCGGCAAAAGGGCACTATGCCTGATCTCTTCTTCATTGCCAGAAATTATTCTCATTGTTCTAGTGCACTTGATGAGAAGCAATTTAAAGTGGATAATCTGGGTTCAGGTTATCTCCAGCACATGGAATACCTTCCCTGTCCCTATGTCAAATGCATTATCTATCAGTGCAACAGAGGCTTAAAATAGTAATATTGCAACAGTACACAGACTCCATCACCAAAATGATGTTCTGGCACTACATTCAATGTTCCTGCATTATTGCTGGTGCCAATTCCATGTACAGTATTGTGATGAACTCCAACCCTAATATTAATCCTAGCAACTGCTCCAATCTCAAACTCTGATGCAAACTGTGCATTTACTCTTAAATATTTACAGGATGTACACATTAAAGACTTTTCGGAATGCCACAAAATCTGATCGTTTTACCTTAACATCTGGTGCTGGAATGATTACAATATAATCATAACAATAACAGCTTGTCATAATTTTACAAACTCTTCCTTCAGTTGTACAGCAATTATTCATTGAAATGCTGTATGGTTTTAGTATAATGTAAAACCCATCAGAAAAGCATGGCTTGTACAAACCTTTGATACCATCCCTTACAGGTTCCTTATCCCTAGACTAACTCTTTGAGCTGAAGATGTTATACTCAGATTAAAACATAACTCAATTTTATTTATTTTTCACATTCAAATCATTCCAAGTTTACTAATTCTGTGTATTAATGACCTTGTAAATGCTCAATAGTCAGCATTCATTAATAAGCAATCAATTCCTTGAGATATTCTTCATCCAAATGCCATATCAGTCTCTTTTCACGTTTACTGAAACCATAGGTGTGAATGGAAACTGCCATTCAAATGTAAAATCTAAGCCAAATCAAATTTTATAGAAGAATGACAGTTTTTCTTTGATCAATGTTTGGCAAAGATACCCCTACAATAAGAGGCCTCTGTTTCTTTTACATTACCATAATGTTTGTCCGGTAAAAACTATCTACGTATTGGTTATATACAACAGTATTTCACCAGCTTCTGGTTCCTATTTCTAACAGAAGTGAATGGCATGGTTTTCATTCCTTAGACCTTCAATTTCACTTTGCCAACCACTGCACCTCTGATTCTTCACTCGCAATTCTCAGTGAGGTAGGGGTTATTAATTATGTCACTTCCTTCTTGATCCATTCAAATGACTGATGTCAAAATAATACTTCAACCCACTCTCAAATTCAAATACAGAACTGAAGCTGAAGGCAGCTTTACACTTCAAACATACAATAGGTCAAACACAATACTTGGAACAGGTTGATGGGTCGATTTAATACAAGCCTAAAGTGGTTTTCATTTTCATTGTTTTACGCATTAAAAAGTAAAGTGTCTCAGCTCAAAAACACGTTAATAACATGTTAAACTGCTCAAACCATGGCTGGAGCCATGTCCACATTGTAAATGTTTAGATTCAGACCCACAGCAGATTTAAAAATAAAATTTCAACTTAAGTGTTCAGAAGGCTTCATTTCCTTCCACAGGGTCAAGTACACATGATCTTGTTTTTGGAGTCCTAGCTGCTAACCACAGGATTCACACGGTCACAGAAGGCCTGAGGAACATTTTCCTTTTCTTCCTGAGCACTGGGAAGAAGATGGAAGAAGCATACCCAGCTGCATCCAATTATAGTGCACCTTTCTCAAGCATCCTCTCTCATAAAGTTTCATAAGTTTTCATGCATGCTGTGCAATCGGCATTCTGTCTAAACATAACTGCAAGTGAACATTTAGCAATACCATCATTGACCACAGAGGCCCCAACCCCCATCTTCTTATTCAAAAAGTCAAATGAAACTGGAAAAAACATTACAAACACACATTTACTCATGGATATTGCAGCAGCTTTAAGTTGTAATGTTGTAAATAGAACTCTAATCTCCATCTTTGCAAATTATACAGAGTGCACACAGCACTAAACAAAGAGTTCCAAATTTCCACTGGATATTTAAACTTCTCTAGACTAAATTGTTAAAAAATGCACATATTATTGAATCTCTGTAGCCAGTTCTTTATTTTGTGTGAATACACCAAGAGATTTTCAAAGGTTCTCTTTTGTCAGCGTGAATCAAAAGCCTGAAGTGTGAATAAAATAGAGTCAATGGAGATGCTCACATGATTCAGTACAAAAGGTCTGTATAAAATGTATAAAATGAATATAATTCCTTTCATAATTGGACTATTATGTTAAGACATTCACATTGTGCTCCCTTCTTGATGATTCTTAACTGCATACCTCTATAATGTAACTCTATAATATTCTTTCTCTAGTTTATAATCATTGTAATTAATAATTGAATAAATTCTAATTATTTAGAAATTCTTTGTTGTCGGTGTATTCTCAAGTATGAGCACTATACTTTCACTATACTTTCAAAGTCATTATGAAATGTTTCAGAGACATCATTCCAGGTGGAAATTGTCTCTGGAGGTCTGTGACACATGAGACTACAAAAAGTTAAACTCACAAACCTCTTGTATCCTTTTCCAAAGAATCAAGAGTTTTTTTTAAAAAAACTGTCAGGCCAGTTAGAAATATTTCTTACAATGCCACTTCGAAGAGCAAGAACAAATATGAGAAGTGCCTTGAATCACACTCCATGCATAAGATATGCTGTTATGACCACACACAGCAAACATGTTGGAATTAGTTGATGTTTGATAAAAGGTAACTGATTCTCGGAGCCCATACAGTAAGAAACAGCTATAGCTAAATATACTGTATAATTTATATGATTATGTCTTCCAGTGAAACAGCCCTCTATTGCTACAATTTGTACAGTAAGTGCAGAGGTTGCTTCCATCAGCTCTGACATTCATTAGCTAGTTGGGCTCTTTGACCTTGTGCTGACCCAGACCAGCCAGACAGCACCCTGGGGAGGATGCACAGTTCAATTAGACTGAGTGTCTGATGCCAGTGCATATCCTGATTGATGTTCTAAGTTAATACTCTTGTTTTCATTAATTTAACATTTTTCATGCTTTGGTATGATAAGAGTACTTTGCACATTCCATTGCAATTTTCTTATGTTGGATATAAAAACGTCATTTTTAAGATAATTTGGAATTGCACACTATTTTTTATTTTATAACCTCCTATTGTCTAATGTCAGTATCTGTTTAGTTTTAAGGATCTGCTTCCCATTTCTAATGTAATTTAAAAAGGTCAAAGCTGCTTATGCTCCTTAGTGAACTAGAAGAGGGATAGCATTGATTGCAGGAGCTACAGTATGTGTCTCTGCAAGCATGTCTCAGAGGTCAGTGTTGGGAAACAAGCAGAGAGTAACCAGGCAAACCCTACCCACAATTAGGTGACACTTGGTTAGTGATATAGTGCCAATAATTCCCAGCCTAAATAAGGATTGCATTTGAGGGTGGTCACAGAAGTCATAAAAAATAAGGAAGATACAAATATAAAGTGAAAAACAGGTGTCCATTTCTGTATCAGAGAATTCCCTGCTAACAATTTTTAATAGTTATAGACCTAAGATGAACTTAGGTGTAATACAGCACACAAGCCATTTTACACTAATAAGATAAAGCCGGACTAACTCTGCATGAGTGCCAGGTTATCCTAAACTTCGCCCCTGGCCCCTCTTCACGGATAGATACAACTCCATTTAATCCAGTGATGATTAACCCAACACAGAATGGCAGAACAAACAGGAGATGGTACACTGTGGATGCACACAATTCTAATAACACTAGCAACAGTCAAGTATTGCTGAGGGTTCTACCTTGTCTGTAAGCATCTCAATGTCAGAGCCCCGGATCAATGGCAGAACAGGGTTTAATCACTGTGTCTTGAAGAATGAAGCACCCGTTAATTGGATGAAGGAGGTTGGGACAACCGGTCAAAGTGAGTCCGAATAGCCACTGGTGGAAATCACCACCTCAAGGGAATGCTCCAGATTTCCGAGGAAACTGAAGACTGGGAACTCTGGCTTACTTGAGCATAACAGAGACAAGGACATGCCCTTTGTCACAGACCCCTTTAGGCACATCTAAATATATTACATATGCACATGCACATGCTCAAACATATAGCATCAGGAGTACTGGGAAAGTGAAGTCTAAATTTAATAAGTTTCACTATGAACTCTATTAATTCATTTCTCATGTAGTTATTGCCTTAAAGGGATATAATAATAATAATTTCTTACACTTCTATAGCCCTTTTCTGGACACTTCACTCAAAGCAGTTTACAGTTAATGGGGACTCCACTCCACCACCACCAATGTGCAGTCCCACCTGGATGATGTGATGGCAGCCATAGTGCGCCAGTGCACTCACCACACACCAGCTATCAGTGGGGAGGAGAACAGAGTGAAGAAGCCAGTTCAGAGATGGGATTATTAGGAGGCCATGATTGGTTAAGGCCAATGGGAACTTTGGCCAGGACAAGTCTTACACCCCTACGTTTTTTTGAGAAACGCCCTAGGATTTTTAACGACCACAGAGAGTCAGGACCTTGCTTTTACGTCTCATCCAAAGGGGTTTTACACTATAGTGTCCCCACATAGACCACAGGGTGAGCGCCCCCTGTTGGCCCCACTAACTTCTTCCAGCAGCAACCTTAGTTTTTCCCAGGAGGTCTCCCATCCAAGTACTGGCCAGGCTCACACCTGCTTAGCTTCAGTGGGTTGCTAGTTGTGAATTGCACGGTGATATGGCTTCTGGCAACCAAATACTGACATTTACACTCTGATATTTACTTAAAGTTAATGTGTCCCAATATTTATGCTCAGTGGTCTGAATGCAATGGTTTTTTTTCTAATATGATCATAAGTAAACATGGAAATACCCAAAAATAAAATGTATATTATATTGTATCTATCAGTCAAAAAAGTATAACAGCTTGGGCTTTGTTGTCCAACTACATTTAGAGGGCACTGTATGTGCATGGAATGTGTGACTGTATGTAATACAATGCTCTTAAAATTTGCATGCAGTCCCAAGCTAACATTTTTCTTGTCTTCTTTAATGTAGATACAGAGAGAAGATATGGAAATTAGAGTACTCCTTGTCGCCATATGTGACAGGGATTTTAATATGTATGGGAAGATAAAGTGGTAAGACCAAACTAGTCATTATTTCCCAGGGGAGCTGTGATTGTTGAGATTCTATGCATACTGGGTGCAATGACCAAAGTAACGTAGACCATGAGAAGAGTACAATCACAGCTAGAATTAGCTTCCCCCCCCGCTCAATTAAAATCACCTCTGAATAAAAATGAAAACCGGTACCCTGTCATTGTAATGCACATCAGCATCAAAGTGCCTGACTAGCAAGTGCATTCTCCAATATCTTCTTAAGTTCCTGGCTGTTGTGACTATAAATGAGGAGTTATCTAACACTTTTAAAAAAAGTTCAGGGCTTCATGAATTTTCAGGGGCATTCAGCTCAATAAATAATTATACAATGCTGTACTTAAACTGATCTTTATTTTATTATTTTGTTATCTACAAAAGCATCCATTTAGCTACTCTATAACGTATTACCTTCCCTGTCTGTGATCAGACCTTTCCATCTATCTTCTTGTTATGAAAGATTAAATTCAATTACAACAGAAGAATTGAATTTTATACATTTCTAGAGCTAAAGGGTTGTTGCTGATCAGCTCCAGTCATCATTCATTCTCACACAAATGAGGCAAACAGAAAACTGCATTAACTAAGGACTAGATGAAAAGTCTGTGGAAGCCATCAGTATTAGAGAGATCAGGATTCAGTGAAAAGCACTGCGGTCTTTCTTGTTCTTTAGATTGAATGTCTTATGGCCTATGGAGTCATATGGCCCTTTTAAAGTAGGCTCCAAGGACTACTTTACATGGGTCTTTATTTTGTTCTTAGTCAGTCAGAGTATCTTCGATTTGCCATGAAACAATATCCCCTGTAACTTGCCAGCTACCCTCTGACATTGCTGTGTTATCAAGGAGAGCTGCATCTGTCCTACTTCTGATGTCTTAAACCTGTAGTTACTGCTGCAGACTTGCAGAGTAAAAAGAAGCCTGAGAGATCATGCCCCAGAGTTTGATGTCTTCATTTCTCTTGAGAGGCATCAATGATTATTTCTTACTTTCTTAGAAAGAAGGAAAAACTGATGACTTCAGACATATAGGGTGAATTTAAAAACCTGTTGCGACTCTAGGATCAGTAACATGAAAGTTTAACAAAAGTCTTTTTTGCTGTTTTTTTTTCTATTTTGTTCTGTTCATACAATTTATTTTTCCACATCATAGTTTCATGTGATTTATCTCATTCATTAACATGTACAGTACTTCTATGCTTTACAGTGTATTAACAAAACATACCAAACAAACTATACCCTTGCTTTAATTTTTCTTTCATACACTTTGCACTATTTTTACTGATAAAACATTTATATGTTTCCATATACAGTCTATACAATTGAGAAATTAATTATTACGGTATGTTTAACAAAATAAGACTTTGTATAGACATGTTATATTTTTAAATTCAATAGCATTGTGAATACATACTGTACACCCACAGAGACACACACAGGGCAAGGTTTTTTCCTTTTGTTGGTTTACCACAAACATGAATGTTTCCGGCAGGCTGATTAAAGCAAGCTTAAATAAGAATACTGGATTCCAGAGAAAAAAAATGTCCCACAGGCAGCTGAAGTTTAAATATAAAAAATTTGAACAGAAAAAAAATAAGTACTCTTTTTATGCAGTACAATATGTTGTATGGATTACAACAAAAAGTAGTGTAAATTTTTCCACACCTATTAAAGCTCTCTGGACTGAATTCAAAGTTAAAGATTTAAAAGAGCAGTGTGTATTACACAGCTCAGTCTGACACATCCAGGATATTAAAGAAGATACAGTCACATGGATCATTCCTTGATAATAACTTGTTTTAGACTCTTGAAGATTAGCATTTTAGGAGACAGGTTTCACTTTTTTGTTTTTGAAAAGTTTCAGTATCATTCTTGTCTCTGTAAACTGATTATACCTTATTCTTTTTATGCAGATGCTTGATTTTGATGGATGGATTCACATTCCATAATTAGGACATGACTGGAGATCATCTTAAAAATGGGATTTAAAGATTAACACCAGCAGGGCTCCGTAACACAAATGTTATGTAGGTCTTTGACAAAGGTTAGTTTTATGTTTATAATCTATTTTTATGCATATAGAATATTTAACATTTTTCAATAATAAATTATAGTAATGAATAAAAAATGGTTTTCTGTTTAAAATGACAATTTCAAAGCCCAGAACACTATTAAAGTCATTTTTGACATCTCACTTGTTTCTGTCCTGTTCTTTCAAGAAAACAGTTAAACAGCCTTAAACAGTTCTTGTGAAGATCACAGATTTGAGGCAAAACTAAGAAGTTTCTCACTGAAAATCTTTGCTGGTACAATGTAAAAAAATCTATATTATGCAAAGTCCATTCAATACCCACTACAATGATGCTGAAAACGTTTTGGAAACATCCCAATTCAGACAAGTATATTTAATTTACTGAAAAGCATCTTCAATACAATAATCTTAATAATTAAGGTAAAACTGCTGCAAAGCCCAGTTAATACTAGTAATAAGGATACACAGGCAAAAAAGCAGAGAATGACCTTGTTCATTCTGTACCTCATATAAACCTCACTATTCCCCAACCTTCAGTACAAACACTCCTTCATACCCATAAGCATTCTTATTGAAATCAAAGATCAGAGTGAATACTAGACTTGCTTAACATTTGTTTTCATCTTACAGTATGTGTCTCAGTTAGGTAATATCCTCAGTAATATAATTGGATAAGTACTACCACCATTAATTCTTTTAGAGAACATGCCCCACAAATGTTTTTTTCTTAATTTAGACCTTCATAATTCATTTTATAAATCGCCCTTTTAACTCATCCCTCACTTAGCACACACTTGATTTGTACAACATAGCATAGATCCTGATCTTGTATTGGAATAATATTCAAGTTAGTTTTGTGGAGAGATACAGTAATAAATAAAAATAACAAGCATTGAAAAGATCAAAGACCTTTTTTTGCATGTGCTTCATTTTTGGGGTACTTTTCCTGTATAAATCTTTAGTTTTTGAGTTGAAAGTACAGTTTGATCACTCTTACACACTTTTCAGAGTGGTTAACTAGCAAATGTGGCAAAGTATTCCCTTCTCTAACCTGCAAAGAAATCTTCCTTTTATTCCATCACACATCCTCCGAAGACTTCCCACATAAAAGTATGAAAAGTCTAAATTCCATAACACATGGCTTCTGGCTGTCACAAGCCATGATTTAAATATGCCTTAGCACATCCTCCCCCTTGTGCATTTTGCAATCGATTTGAATATATCTGTGACAGATGACCTGAAAATGATGCACGGCTTTCTTCACATGCTGTCACAGCGGAAAAAAAACAATTGCCAATAAGCAACACCCACACTCCTCCCAGACCTTGAAATGCTATCCTGCAGGGCACAGATAACATATTCCAGAACTGCAGTTTATTCTTGCGGCTCTAGCAGAAAGCATTGCTTTAACTCCATATTTTAGATTTCAAAGAAAATCTGGTTGAAAATGCTTCTTTGCCTTCTGCAGATGAATTGAAATGGAAATTCTTTACGCTCACTGACATCATTTAAGATGATGTGCCCAAGTTTGGAAAATATATCTTGTTCTATTTTCAAACCATGGGTTGCACTTGGGGATAGTAATAATAATAATAATTGCTTACACTTATATAGCACTTTTTTGGACACTCCACTCAAAGCACTTTACAGGTAATGGGGATGATGTGACAGCAGCCATAGTGCACCAGAACACTCACCACACATCAGCTATCAGTGGGGAGAATAGCAGAGTAATGATGCCAATTCATAGATGGGGATTATTAGGAGGCCATGATTGGTAAGGGCCAATGGGAAATTGGCCCAGAACACTGGGGTACACCCCTACTCTTTTCGAGAAACGCCCTGGGATTTTTAATAACCATCTCAGGACCTTGGTTTTACATCTCATCCGAAGGACGGCATCTGTTTACAGTATAGTGTCCCCATCACTATACTGGGGCATTAGGACCCACATGGACCACAGTTCGAGTACCCCCTGCTGGCCCCACTAACACCTCTTCCAGCAGCAACCTTAGTTTTTCCCAGGAGGTCTCCCATCCAGGTACTGACCAGGCTCACACCTGCTTAGCTTCAGTGGGTTTGCTGTTGTGAGTTGCAGAGTGATATGGCTGCTGGTAGTACTGTAAGTATACTGTGTGGAAGAGAGCATCTATGAATTTATGCAAGACTCAGCTCATGTTTTACTTTGTAGGTCACTTTCAATTTATTTTTGTCTTTATACTTTTCGCAATGTCTGTAAGAAGTCTGTTTTTCATTTTTCATGTTTATGCGTAAACTGCCTGACTATTGGCCACAATATTTATCACTAAAAAAGACTTTCCTCAGTTGCCTTTCCAACATACGTGGCCATTGGTTAAGAAAGTTACATTTTTGTGTATGGGTAAAACTACAAATTTATTCAATTCAATTTAAATTGATATGTATTCATTACTTCCTGGATATTATGTAAATTATATTTTAATGTTCTAAAGGATTTTGGGGGATGCATCCTTGGTGGATTTAACTATTTTTTCTATTTACCCTTATATTGTACTTACTATACTGTATATCTGTGTTGTCCATATGTATTGAAATCAGTAAGATACAAGCAAGCAAGCTGATTTCTACAGCAGCTGACCAGAAGCCGTTTTTTGTATTAACACCCAAGTAGGGTTTGTCTGTAATTTTCTGCTGACTGCATGAAAAACAGGAGAATAACATTGGACATGTGTGGGTTATCTTTCAATGAATATCTCTCACCCTTCCTCAAAAAACACTTCCCAGCACAGAATCTGTTCCATGATTGGTGTTCAACCCTATAGACCAGGACTGCTGATCTCATCCACACAGAGTGAGTATGAGAGAGTGAGAGAGTAAAAAGCAAACTGTTGTTTATCTCCACTCCCACAGGAATACGTTTTTGAATTTGGGTGTTCTGTCTTTCCACAAAATAAAGCTTGCCAAATACCCTGTTAGAAAACAATTGAAGAGCTGTGTTGATTCAAAGAAATATGAAAAAACAAAACCTGTGATTGTTGCTCTGGGTCTTATTCCAGTATACTACAATTAAGACACTAACCTGAAATCAGATCAGTGGGAAAAAACAGAGCTGTTTCAGTGTGTTCCGTCTGAACTGTGATTCTTGGAGATAATACTTTTCCTGTGCATTTGGAATCTGTTCAGAACCAATATTTCTATTGAAAGCAGTCTTTGTGAAACACAATGGAGAGTTTGTTCCCCAACCCAGTTGAAATGCTTTGTTCCACTCACCCAGCATCAGGAATGTCTGTTTCATTGTGTTGGTTTTATTTGTAACTAGATAAGTCTCTGAAGAATAGTGTGTTCATCAATTACCGTGGGTTAAAACTCAGCTTTGAGAAACAAAAACTACATCAATACTTTGTGAGTCATGAAGTTATGTTTCCAGTACAAGAGTGACAGGTGGCTAAATTAGTATTTACAATTACAAAAACAGATGCAGTCCATTCTACCTCAAAGGCTGACAGTGCAAATATGCAGATTAGGAAGCTGAATTATCTGCTATGTCCCTGAATTACCTGTATTTCTTTGTAAAAAGATATGAGGTGACTGTAAATGGTGATTTCACATGGGCAACATTTCTGTTCTTCTTCAAATAAAGATTCAGGTGGGTAGCTGCGTCAGCATGCGTAGGCTGCAAAGGAACAAGTAATAGGTTTATTCCATGCTGAAAAAAGAAGAAAGAAAACACAACGTTTCGGCCTTGGAGCCTTCTTCAGGTGAGTTTCTTTCTTCTCTTTTCAGCATGGAATAAACCTATTACTTGTTCCTTCAAATAAAGATGCATTATTTGACTGAGTTACAAAACGATATTATCTTTTGAACTGCATAAGACACATTTGTAAGAACTAATAATAATGTTCTCTGATTCTTCGTTTAAAGGTTCTCTAAAAAAGCTGAGGTCTGATATACTGAAAAGACCATCAATGGTACAGTCAATAACAATTTCAAGGTTTTATCACCTTTGTGTCCAAATTATTACTGCAGGGCACTCGATACGCAATCTATCTGAACACAAAGCAGAAGAGCCGAAGTTGATTTATTTTTATTATTTTTAAATATAATTACACTGGCAATAAAAGTGAAAAACAAGCAACCCAGTCATAGCCTCCTTCTGCTGTCCATGCAAGTCTTTTTTTCAAATAACAAAATAGGCACCGGGTGCCAGTTTAGGGCTGTGAGGTGGATGGTTCAGTTTTGAAAAACCTTTTCTTAGTGCAGCCATAGCCAATTGTCAGATAGATTTTTCTCTGATCATAGCACATTAAACTTCAAGGTCTCAGTATGAGATTTTCCAGTGGTGAATGTCTGTTGTAGCATAAAAGAGCAACAAGGTTTCGTTGTATCAAAAACCCATCACCATAGCCTTCTCAACAATTATTTGGGAGCAGCTAGGAATCCCTTATACTTTAAATCTGTAGACCATTATTTTTCCAATTGGTAAACCCAATTTTCATCCTAGTAATCAATGTTTAATTTTTCTATGTTGTGAGAGGTCAAACATTTCTGGTCGCGTTTCAAATCATGGTTTTCTGCATCTTTGTTTAGGGAATCCTTGTTGTATTTTATTTCAGAAACTAAGTTTTCACTTTGTATGACACCTTCCACCAAGGGTCATCTGTTTTTACAGATACTCTTAACAGTTTTAATCTGAGATTCCCAAGGAAAGAATTACATTTAAGAGATGACAGTAATTTCATTCAATGAAGGTACTTGCTTAATTTCATTATGACTTTACAGTCTGAAGTAAAAGGGATTAAAGACCTAAAAATGCCAAAATGACTGGAGCGTAACAGCAGGCGGTAAAATAACAAAGATGCTCTCTCTTTTGCTGGAGTGATTGTTCTGGTTCATCTTTAAGGCAGTTCCCAGGGAGCTCCTAAAATTAGCTCAGGCTATCAAAGACTGACACAAGCGCATGTAACACAAGGAATTATTACTGCAAAACAAAAGATCTAAAAAATATTCATATAATAAAAGAAAATGTTTCTGAAATTAAAGTTGTTTTTGAAACCACTACAGTATATTGTCATCATTATTCTATGAATACACTGAAGTACATTCAATACTATACAGTTCCTTGAGCATGACATTATTGGTGTTGCTTTCGGTGCTGTCCTTGGCCCTGTATTCAGTCTGTCCAGACTCTTTATCTTTTGTTAATAAGTTCTGTGGTCAGTTTTTTTTACATGCTTCAGGTAAAACAGCTGGCTCCTAATAATCACGTTCTTTCAGGTAATGACAAGTGTACATAGAATATGTGGTCAGTAAACGAAATACATGGAATAGGGGAAATAAAATTAAATGAACTTTTTAGGCTACTAAGAAGATACTCCTACCCTGACCCCTCCCCTGGGCTTGAAAGTCCCTGCACATCTAATTGGAAATGACCCCTTCTCTTGTGCAGGATCTTGTGTCTCTTGCAGGAGGAGAGGCGATTGCTGCTGGAGAAATGCAGCTCTGGCCGTGGAAGTGAATGCTAATGTGTCAAGGTCTGTGGTAAACAATGGGAACAAAGATGGGCCTGCCGAACTCTCCAACCCTGCATTAGGGACGCTTCAGAGCACAAACACAGCCCCCTCCCGACTCTCATTCAAGACCTGAAACTGCATCAACTGAAGAGCCAAAAGCTTTCTCTGCAGACACAATGGACTCAAGAGTAAATGCAATTAAATTCACTCCTGCTGCATTATAGAGGACCTTTTTTTTGTTTTGCCTGGGGTGGAGAGTACACATTCATACAAGAAAAAAGTCCCTAGAGTTTTACCTTGGCTTTATTTTGGCCGAATATTACTTCTCATTATGTTCTTAAGATGTTACTGCTGTTATTTAAACTTGGATCCTATGTGTTAATACATTGAAAGAGAGCGAACGTTTTCTTCTAATTCGCATTTTACAATTTACTTCATATTAAGGTGTCTGGTTTGAATTACAAGCTAATCTAAACTAAATATGCCATAAAGTAACCAGGAATTTATAGTGGAATTTATTCACAAAACAGAAAAAGCAGACATGAGAAGAGCTGCATAACAGTTGTTTTGATTTGGGACTCATTAATTTAATCACTTCAGATCGACATACAGTATACAGTTCTCTGATTCAAAGCAGTTGTTTTTACCAAAGAAAAAAATAATCCAGAGAAAGCACACACCCCACACAGCTGAGGAATGTTTTGCTGTTGCTTTGCTAGTGTCTTTCTGTTGTGCCTTCCTTTTTTCTCAGACAGAAACATTTTCAAAAGCTGAGCAGCCCACAATCCACCAAACCCAAGGTGTGTGAAATGTACTCCCTATACCCAACCCTTAAGTCATCAGCAACAAAAAAAGTGTTAAAACGTGTGGTGAAAATAAAGCATGCATAATGCTCCTGTTTGAAAACCAAGTTACTGTTGACATAATTTTCCAAAACTCTATAAGGACATCCCTAAACTAGCACCACCAATTTTAATATGTGTTAAATAATCACACAGCATTTGTTTGAAATGCAGACTCTAGTCCCTTCGTATTTCTCACAGTTTTTTTTTGTCATTTGGAAATAATTAGTGGATAGGATGTTGTGAAGGAGAACACTATTCTTTATACGGTTTCTACTTCTATTGTTGTGGGCTGCAAGGGACATTAAATTTCAAAGGTTTTCATCTAAACTAATGTACTGGAAAATTCACAGGTTGGCGTTTTAAAAGAAAAATGCCCTCTTCCATCATTCCTATACATAAAAGGCATGTTAACGCCCTGATGCAAAGGCACCTAGCTGTGATATGACATCTGAAGTTAAATGAAATTGTAGTTTGTTGCCCCTGCCAACATATTCTCATAGTGAGGTAGCACTTTTGTCACTAAGCAACGTTTTGTGGAACACTGGGATTGTGATAATCTGTCATTCAATGTTTTGTAGAAACTGCAGTCAGAAATATTTTCGCAGCATAAAACACTGTCTGAAAAGAAAAAGAAAAAAAAGAAAAGGGTCTATGAATTTCTCACAGCTATTTGAGTCATAGAGCTTAATTACAATGACCTGCTACATTCAGCTGGAATCCAGTGTTTCTCCATAAATGAGATCATAAGCAGGGTTTCGGAGGTGTAATGAGTTAAATCAAAGCTACTGGTTCAAAGACTTGTATCAAACAAAAAAGGATGTACCGGGCAGGGGGATCTCACACAATACTTTAATGTCTGTTTATCCAAACAGCTGTACCTGTAATTCTGAGAAACTGTAATTGTGTCAGACAACATGACTACAGTGCAGCATATTCATTGACAGAGGTTTAGTACAGGTCCTAGACCAGGTTTTGTCAACTCTGATCCTGGAGAGCCCCCAGTCTGGCGGGATTAATAGTAGGCCCTAAACACATTCATTTCTTGGAACAATTTAATTATGATTGTTAAATCGAGAGGTGCATTCAAATAAATAATCATTATTTGATTAATTGATCAACTGTTTAAATGTGTGCTCCTAATCTTTAAATAACAGTTGATTTAGGTTAACTGGATTGAGGCTCTCCAGGACCAGGGTTAACGACCCCTGTACTAGACACCCTCCAGTGCCTCAGAGTGGGGAGCTCGAGACAAAAGACATTAGGAGTCCACTTCTACAGTTGAACTGAACAAAGCATTATATTTGAACTTTGCTTTCAGTCTATTAAGACTAGTTTACTAAAGAGAAGACAAGGGTTTCTTATTATCTACTTCCTGGTTTAATACACAATGCTAACATTATACACAGCCATGTGTTCCCAACCGACAGCTTCAAATACAAGTATACATGTGATTTAGAGAGTTGGGAAAAGAGAAAGCTGTGTAAGCATTTTAGCATATTGTATCCATTGCTCTCTCAGGAGCAGATGAGGATGAGCTTGTTGCTTGTTCCAGTGCTGCCCTTTTACAGCTCTGTCCTTTGTTTAAATAAAATGCATGGTGTATTGGTTAACACCAATTGAGATGTGTACAAAGTTCGATTAACTGTATTAACCGTAACTCATCTGCTTGCAACACACCTCAGCTGATGTTTGACTTTTGTGACAATTGAAAAAAATGGCTCTTCTAACTCCCAGAGCACTCACTCTTTGATTTGCATATGTTCATTAATTTTAATCTGTCTGTAGTTTATTAATCATTGTTGTGTTTATCAAAAGAGAATGCATCAATCTGCAATTATACTCTGCCACCAAATGATGTCCCAGCTCTTGGTGAATGTAACAATGCCCTTTTTATACGGCAAATTATTCGGTTATAAATCTGTTGCAGACGACAATTTAATAATTCTTCCTCCATTCACAGTGACACTTGAACATTTTGACCTGATCCCTATAGACTTCATATCACAGTAGTAAGACTCGGAAAGAAAACTACTGTTAGGCTGAAATAATATTCTTTCACAAAAATGTTCCCAGTTCAATAGTATAATCCATTAGTTCTTGCAAAGAAAATATAAAAAAAGGCAAGGCTGTGGAATTAGCAGAAAGCTTGAAAATAGCACTAGATTTCCCAGGGTGCTTTCTTATTAAATTACATCACTTCCACAAAGCACAATGTCCACATTTTCTGCTCAGCCTCTCTGAGGTCCTGAATACTGTCTGGAGACAGGTCTGCTTTCTTCAGGGTTACCCTTTTACGATATCCTGCTCAGGCCAATGTAAGCAATCATAATTTATTAAATTCATAACATGGTCATATTTTAAAGAAAGTCTGAAGAAAGGTTTTATATTTGGGTTTACCTTGTTTATTTAACCTCACATAAGCATGCTGTGAACTAGAGTTACTGCTGTCAGAAAAATACTTTTATTACTATTACGGGTAGCACATCACAAGTCTGACAGAAAGCCTTTCTACCCAGACTGTTCTTTGTAGCTTTCATCACCTAGAATCTTACAAACCTTAGAAATATTTTAGAAGGCTTTGGAAAATTGTTCAATGATGAAAGGTTAGGGCTTTGTATAGCAAAAGGGAGGGCAATTAAAAAAGAGGTAGTATAATATTAAAATAATAGTAATCTGTATAATTTCAGCAAAATCAATTAAAATCAGTTTGTCATAAAATTATCCCATCCACCCAGAAGAAAATGAATATAGTTCATTTAATGGCATGTTTTTTACAGGTGCAGCTGCATAATTCTGCCCACTAATACAACATGACCAAACCTTTTAGTTGCATTCTAACATTTCAGTCATGATCTCTTTTTCCATTACCCTTTCTTACAAACTAATCAGGCAAAAGAATGGACTCACTAGAAGCTTTACATAAACGTGACCAACCTATCATTCTCTGATTTTCTTTTCATTGGTAAATGGAACCACAACTCATTCAACCTGAAACTGAAAAAGAAAATTGAACAATGTTCTTTCAGGGACCATAAGTTATTATAAATTTAAACAGTTGAAGAATAAGAAAAGCTCAATGGAATAGTATAAGGGGTCCCTCAGCTTTTTCTTAGGTCCTTCTTTTTCATAAAATACATTTAATTTTGAAGTGACTTTTTCTGAGAAAGGAAAAGTAGGAATGTTATACCACTATTTCCATCGGAGTACCCAGAATGCTTTAAGGGAGCATAAGTCTTGGTCTGTCGAAAGTGAAACAAAATTAACTTAGTCAAAGTGAACTCCACAGTTTAAATTATATTTTAAAAAAACATTTAGGCACAGAAGGATTAATAATCATTTGCATGACTAAAACGCAAACAGAGATTGAGAGAGTAATCCTTCCCAAATGTTCTGAGGCTTAGAAGGTATTTGGTTAGCAGTGAAAAATATTTTATACTTCTTCACTGGATTGTCTCCAGAATCTTCCTAACTTTAGTTTCAACCTCATTATCTGGCCTCCTCACATTTTGCTCATTTTTTCAGAGCCTCAAGATGCACTGATAGGAATCAGCTTTATGAGTTCAATCTTTTCTAAGTGCTTGCATTAATGCAAAATAACGTCATCAGCAATGCTCTCAAAGACACCCCAGGAAAACTGTAAGATCAAATGAACAGTGAAGAAAACAAATACTTTTTTATTTACTATTAATATATGTGCATTACTATATTGAATCCAGATGCACTCTGCTGATTGAAGGACTTTCCTGCATGGACATGCTCAAGGAATGGAATGTTTTCGCTCTTGAACAGAGAAGCAGAGCACACAAGAGGAAACTATGTTCCTCTAAGCACATTTAAAACAGAAAACGGGGCTCTCCTTCTTCACCTTTATTGTAGCAGTATGGAACAAGGTATCCTGACTTCATTGAAGAAATAGCAAGATAAGATCTTTGAACAAATTAGCTATTAACCACCAAACTGGCTAGATACAGTAGGCTGCATGGCCTCCTCTTATTTGTAGCTGTTTTTCTTTTCTTATTTTCTTACAATGCACATACTTCACTACTGTATGTCTGCATTCAGGAGCTATAGATGAAATTCAGGAAATTTACAGGTAGACCCTCTCTTTGAATACTTATACAGTATGTCATTACAGTGTCAAGATGTGGTTGATTGGTGTAAATATAAGGAGGTAATATGTCTGTTTATCATATATGTATTTAGCAGATTTCATAATCCACTTTACTACTTGATTTATAGAATATATTCAATATAGTAATAGCAATAACATGGTAGCACCTGCTTTACTACCTTATAGCCTAGAACCACTAATGGTGTTTAGGTGCCATCTCACAGCTCTTGTTTTCTGGGTTCAATTGTTTTGAACACCTTCCAAAGAGAAGGAGTGGTGTCTGTAGCTCGCCATTGTGTGTGTGTATATGTGTCCTACAATGTAGTGGAGTCCTGTACAGGGTAAACTCCTGCCTTATGCCCTGTGTTTCCACAATATGCTCTGGTTTGACATGACACTTAAGCTTAATCTTATGTTGTAAAGCACTCATCTCTAAAGCCTGGCAATTTTGACCATGTGATCAAAAACTGGAAATCACAATGAAATTTGTCTGTATGCATGAAGAATCAGACTCAAGGAATAAAACTCAAGCATTAATTATTTTTATTTCTCTCAGTGAATGATTAATATACCTTCTGTTCTGTGTCTTGAAACAACTTTGGTGAATCTGAAAAAGTTAAGATGATGCTCTAAATGTGTTTTGACAGATTGAGGCCACGTTTTGATTGTCACCTGTAAAATATACGGAAATGTTTTTTTCTCAATCCACTCCAAGCATGACTAAAAGGGAATCATTCAGGGAAGACATGACAGATTTCTTTTCTAAAACAAAAATCAGGAAGCACCCTGATCTTTCTTTCAGAAGTTTTTGGTTTTGTCCTGTCTTTTTTTCACAATTCATAAATGCTCAAATAATAAAATCCTCTTCAGATTGGCTGGGCAACAAATGATAACAATGTCCTCGTACCTTTACTTTAAAAAATATACTCTTACAACCAAAAGACAACAATGCCAAAAATTCTTCAAGGCAACATCAAGGGAATTAGCTGCAAAGAGGTGGATTTAAGAGACCCCTATAACTCACATATTCCATCATGTTCCACCAATTATATACTAATGGTTCAGATCTATCCATTAAACAAGGACAGAGTTTTACTTTTTATCTGTAATTGTAAAAAAAACAGAAATGCTTCTGAAATGCATATTCAGTAAATATAAGATTGACAAAATCAACAAGCTAGCAACACGGCACATTTTAACAGTACCATCCATTGAAAAACAGAGAAAAATACTTAAAAAAAGAAATCAAAGAGCATATTACAGGTAGACTGGTGCACCAAGAACTTAGACTTAGTCTCCATCCGAAACTGCAATATATGTATGTTTGGATATCAACAACTTACTCAAAACCTCGGCTAGGATTTTCAATCTAATAACTTTGACTGTTATTAACACAGCTTAGTTTGGGTGAGAAGAAACCAAACTTGTCAGGTAAAAATCTTTCATTCACAATCTTTAATATCTCCAAAACATTCTCATGACAACTCAAGGTAAATTGTAACTTTGGCCTGTATGATGTACCATTGAAACTAAGTCCCACCCACCACTTGTTCTGTACAAGCACACACACACAAACAGCACCAAACCAGAACATTTTCATCATGACAGCCTAACAGGAAACGGAAACAGCATCAGTTACAGTGCAATCTAATTATCCTTTCTGACAATTACAGTTAACATGCTCTGATCTATTCCCTGTTCCTGAGCTCAGCACCACACCCACAGACAGCACTACAATAAAAACATGGAAATGAGACTTCTGAAAAGGAGAAATCTTAATTACCTTTGCTTTTATTACTTTTCTGGGCAGCAGAGGTGCCTTCACCATACAGAGAACAAGTGTGAAACTCTACGACAGCCTTGGAATGTAGTTATTATTCCAGAACAAAATGGGCTTCAAATTGTTATTGAGGTTCAAGTAAGGACCTCTGTTAAACATACCTCAACATTAATCATTAGAAATTCTTTTTTTTTTCAACAAACAAAAATATTACTTTTCCATTTGGGCCTCAGGTGATGCATTTTTGAGTTTAGTTAACAGATCAGTGAGTTCTGCTTTCTAAATGCTGAGAAGGAGAATTGAATTCCATGGTGGGCATATGCAATAAGGTCCAATCAGCCTTGAGCTGCCACCATGTACAGTGTATAGAGGCAACACTATTAGTTTGATACACAATTGACTCATGACCACAGGGGGGACGAATATTCCCATCAGCGTGGACAGTGTGCGTATTTCAGTTCAGTTAAGACGTGTGTGATGTCTTACTGGCAGCCCTCTGTTCTCTCTCTCCCTAACCCTAACACTAGCACACATTTAGAAGCAGTGACCGAACCATTTGCCTGAATTAATGAATTAACCAAAAAAATCCACATTAAATATAATATTCCCTGTGAAAAGAAAACACCTTTCCTCAAAGGGAACAGAAGCCACTTACATTTTTTTGGAATGATTGATTGCATTCCTGGAGAGTAGTTACTTCACTCATACTTTTCAATATAGATTAACTTAGATGTCTCCACCCTTTCCAGGCAGATGTTATTCTTTCCAGCCGTGCCACCTTACAGTAGGTCTTTGTGTGCAGCCATTCATGCACACACAGGCCTTATTCTCCACCAGTCAGGTGGTCCTGCAATAAACTTCAATGAGTAACAAGATCTTCATGTGATGCCAGTCTTCCCTGGCATCAGTGGTGACGGACTAAGTAAAAAACTACTATTGTGCTGAAGAGCTGAGCTGCCAAATAACAAGACACTTCAAAACTATTGTCTGCCCACTGGTCAGTTTGTTCATTACAGCACTCCTATGAGTACATACTGTAGGAGTGAATGTCATATGCCTCCTCTTGTCATGGCCCTCTGCCACCTGCTCTTGTTTTTCAAGATGGTTTCATGTGCACAAGCCATGTGTAGGTATGAGGTTACAAGGTTTTATTTGCATACCGTATGCTTCTTTTCTTCTTCTGTTTTTTCTTTCAGAAGCAAAGATAGTAATTAACATTCTAAAGAAGAAGCACTCAAAAATCAATAACTGTTGAGACTTCGCAAGGGTCTCTAGTGCAATTTACATCATGTTTTTAGAAAAGGATAATCAAGCTGACAGAAAAAAAACGAGGATGCATACAATAAGTTATACATTTGAATTTAAATCCTATTAGTGAAATCTATCCCTTTGTAAAAAAGAAACCCTCTTAAATCTCCTTGTTATTTGTGTACTTTGTATTTCCAAATAAGTATGTACAATATATACAGTACTGACAGCCACTTAAAACAGAACAAATGTGCATTGCAGACAGTGGCATTTCTTGCATTACCAATATTTCACAGAACTTATCATTCATTTCAGAAGCTGGTTTTGCATTGGCTGTTTAAAACACATTTGTGAATTAAGTATGGAATGTACTATACACTGTATATTACACATGATAGTATGTTTTTAGATTCCTTTATGGCTATATTTAAACACCCTTGTTTCTAGGAATACTAAAAGGCACTCAGACAAACTTGCTTCACCTAGCCGACTAGATCAATAACTAACTCTTAGGGATTAATTTCTTTATCAAATATTAAAATCTATTCTTCTGGTTTACTTGTTTATTTCAAAAACATGAGACATGCTAAAGAAATTTAACAGACCAACAGGTAAGATGTCTCCTCCAAAGTTGCACCTCTGCATTGCATTGTTGTCATTTATGGAATGCAGGTCTACCTATGCAAGTGAGTCCAATTAAAATGTACCGCAAAAGATCAATACCTCTTACACGGGCTACAACCTACAGCAACAAGATCAAGAGGCAGGATAATCCAAAAGCTTCAGGCAACATTGTCAAGGAGAAAAATTCAGACTCTGTTTGAGTATAAAAGCTCATATTAAACAATGCAATAGTAAAAGATATTCCAAAATCTACATACATTTATATATGCACTTACAATCTTGTAACCGATTACTTTTATCCTTAAAGGTCAATCAAATTTGAAGAAAAAAACTGGCTCATCAATCACTTTTTGCAGTGCTTTCTTGAAAATCTATCAAGACTGTAGGAATTGCAGAAAATATGTTTATTTTTAGGTCAGCAAAATGCAAAACATAGCCAGAACTACCTCAAAGAGTGTGTACAGAGTAACTGAACAGTCTGTATTAGACTTAATCTGTGATTCAGTTTATGGATTCTACTTACAAATATTCTATTAATGCAAAACATGAAAATGGGTGATACTAAATATGGGCACAGTTTTGACTCTAAGTGAGAAATTATAGGAAAGGCACACTCATGTTTACAAGGACATATTGCAAGATTACTCACAGCTACTCCAAAACCTGAAGCACAAATTGCTTTTCTTAATAAAAACACCACAAATGATCAAATTGGAATAATAACATCAGGGTAGGGAACATGCCTCAACGGAGATAAAGAATAGGGGCAAAAAATAATATTTCATACTTTTCTCCATCGCCCCTGATATATTATAATTACATTTCTGTGCTGTAAGTAAACTGTGGTTTCTTTCAACTATGGTATCAGGGAAAATGGGGATTTAGCTGTTTATTTTTTAGAATGTAATTTCATCTTTAATTAATTCACCCACAGTAAGTCATGTGAATCGATGTTGGTTTTGTTCCCAGTAAAAGCAAAATAAAAGTTATGCATTATTCAAGTTATGGGAGGAGGGGGTTAGCTACTGTACTGGATTCATGTGTTTATTGAGGTTTTTTTTTCATAAAGCATCACAGTCTATTTCCACATCAACCAGAATAGAGAAGTTCAGACATATATATATATAAAACAAGTCCTACCTCTATACCTTTATGCTTTTCATGATATTTGTTTTTCACTATGAAGTCAATGACTTTTAATAGGATAGCAGTGAGTCTTAAAACGTTAGCACACTTCTGTCCTAGTTACATCTGTTCATATTGGATCTGTAAACCCAGAAATGCTCCAGAGGCTTCCATCCTGGAACATTTCCTATGTCTTAGTTTTTTAATGTCACTGGGAGCCATAAGAGTGGCCTGAAATGAAGACCATGTGACCAAGGAGCTCATTTCTGAGTACAAACTAGAGGCTGCATCATGCTTTGGGTGTGTCTCAAGTTACATGAGTGAGCATTGCAGTCTGCCTATATCTATGTGTGTGAACAGCTCAGTGCAACACTAAACAGAAAACTGGAAATCAACAATATTTTGTACCTGTTTGCTTACAATTTCTGAAATAAGGTAGCAAAATGAATTGTATGAGAAATGAATAAAATGATTGCACCTAAACTGTCAAAATGTATTCTTGTTATCTCAGTGGGAATGTATTTTATCATCTGTTGAGCTGTGTACATGAACATGACTTTCCCTGCACTGCGAACATTACTTTCCTTAGAGAATACCTTGATTTTTGTGTTTTTTACTGCATTCTTAATACAAGCACACAATAAAACTTTATTTATTGCAACTCTCACTGTCTGAGAAAAACAAACATAATTACTTAGGCTGTATATAATGTTTTTAAAACAGCCTGAATATTGTTTTCTGGAGAAAGCTGTTGTCCGGAGACCTAGAAGGAATCATCTTAACACATCCCCAGGCCATTATTTCAGCCCAGCATGCCATGCATGCATCATTTTAACACTGCTGTGAAGCCATCAATTTCCACCCCGAGTATGAAACTGTCCCTATCATCAGTCACATAATTTAAAGTGGAATACGTATATAAAGTATCTGTTTGGAGGAAATTCCAGTTATGAAGTGTAATAAAGAAATCATTTTACGGTGCTGCAGACAACGGCAGTTCAGGCTGCAATGCCTGGTGACCCATGTGCGCCACAAGCAAAATTACTCACAGTAAAATAGATAGGAAAGTATTGACGGATGAATAGGAGCTGGGAGACGCTGCCTGCTTAGACAGTTCTCTGCTTCTTTCTATCTACCGCCACATTAATCTCACCTTGAACTATTAAATACTCTTCTCATGCACATTTATTTTGCAGTCTATCAGCAGAATTGGAGTTTGGGAGAGAGAGCTGCAGGGGTATTGAACACCAGGAAGGGGTGATTTACTCCAGGCTGGTAATGAGGTGCACACTGATATGTCTGTCGCTCTCAAGTGCATTTGTGTTAAGCAAGTGGCAGCAATTAAGTGTGCTTTGCATTGCAAACTTAAAAATTTTAAATAAGTGATGTTTTAAATGCCTGTATTAAAAAATTAAGAGAAATATACTGAAAATAATAAACATGCAGTCTTAAGCATGCAGATTTTTGAAAAATACACAAATACATAGCAAATCTCTAACGTAATCTGAGGAAAAATTGTTTGCAAGCTTCAAATATACAAAAAAGGGTTAACTTCAAGATGACTTAAATACAGTTTGCGAGGAAAGAACTAAAGCAATACAGCATTATAGTAACATTTGTTGGCTATTTGCACTGTATTTCTCTTTCTTGTATTTCTTAGTTACCAGGGATTTTCATCAAATTTCCAAACCAATATACAGCCAGGAATGGAACACAAATGAAATATTTCTGTCCCACACATCCAGTGCAGACTGGCTTTCCACCCTCAGACTGTGAGATCTTTGTTCTTTGGAGCATGTGAGGAATCAGGGCTCAATGTAGATTCATGCCAGCTGACTCAACTCCAAGATCAGGATTCAGCCTGAATTCCTTACAGTCACACCCACACGGGTGAATAAACACATTGACTGATGATGACATGTTT